>NC_088400.1:58193025-58440525 GCF_034236695.1 Oncorhynchus nerka | reverse complement strand
GCTCACTAGAGACCACAGACATGGCTGTAGCTCACTGAAGACCACAGACATGGCTGTAGCTCACTAAAGACCACAGACATGGCTGTAGCTCACTGTAGACCACAGACATGGCTGTAGCTCACTGAAGACCACAGACATGGCTGTAGCTCACTGAAGACCACAGACATGGCTGTAGCTCACTAAATACCACAGACATGGCTGTAGCTCACTAAAGACCACAGACATGGCTGTAGCTCACTAAAGACCACAGACATGGCTGTAGCTCACTAAATACCACAGACATGGCTGTAGCTCATTAAATACCACAGACATGGCTGTAGCTCACTAAATACCACAGACATCGCTGTAGCTCACTAAATACCACAGACATCGCTGTAGCTCACTAAATACCACAGACATGACTGTAGCTCACTAAAGACCACAGACATGGCTGTAGCTCACTAAAGACCACAGACATGGCTGTAGCTCACTAAATACCACAGACATGGCTGTAGCTCATTAAATACCACAGACATGGCTGTAGCTCACTAAATACCACAGACATGGCTGTAGCTCACTAAATACCACAGACATGGCTGTAGCTCACTAAAGACCACAGACATGGCTGTAGCTCACTGAAGACCACAGACATGGCTGTAGCTCACTAAATACCACAGACATGGCTGTAGCTCACTAAAGACCACAGACATGGCTGTAGCTCACTAAATACCACATACATGGCTGTAGCTAACTAAATACCACAGACATGGCTGTAGCTCACTAAAGACCACAGACATGGCTGTAGCTCACTGAAGACCACAGACATGGCTGTAGCTCACTAAATACCACAGACATGGATGTAGCTCACTAAAGACCACAGACATGGCTGTAGCTCACTAAAGACCACAGACATGGCTGTAGCTCACTAAAGACCACAGACATGGCTGTAGCTCACTAAATACCACAGACATGGCTGTAGCTCACTAAAGACCACAGACATGGCTGTAGCTCACTGAAGACCACAGACATGGCTGTAGCTCACTGAAGACCACAGACATGGCTGTAGCTCACTAAAGACCACAGACATGGCTGTAGCTCACTAAAGACCACAGACATGGCTGTAGCTCACTGAAGACCACAGACATGGCTGTAGCTCACTAAAGACCACAGACATGGCTGTAGCTCATTAAATACCACAGACATGGCTGTAGCTCACTAAATACCACAGACATCGCTGTAGCTCACTAAATACCACAGACATCGCTGTAGCTCACTAAATACCACAGACATGACTGTAGCTCACTAAAGACCACAGACATGGCTGTAGCTCACTAAATACCACAGACATGGCTGTAGCTCACTAAATACCACAGACATGGCTGTAGCTCACTAAAGACCACAGACATGGCTGTAGCTCACTAAATACCACAGACATGGCTGTAGCTCACTAAATACCACAGACATGGCTGTAGCTCACTAAAGACCACAGACATGGCTGTAGCTCACTAAATACCACATACATGGCTGTAGCTCACTAAATACCACATACATGGCTGTAGCTCACTAAATACCACAGACATGGCTGTAGCTCACTAAAGACCACAGACATGGCTGTAGCTCACTGAAGACCACAGATATGGCTGTAGCTCACTAAAGACCACAGACATGGCTGTAGCTCACTAAAGACCACAGACATGGCTGTAGCTCACTAAAGACCACAGACATGGCTGTAGCTCACTAAAGACCACAGCCATGGCTGTAGCTCACTGTAGACCACATACATGGCTGTAGCTCACTGAAGACCACAGACATGGCTGTAGCTCACTAAATACCACAGACATGGCTGTAGCTCATTAAATACCACAGACATGGCTGTAGCTCACTAAATACCACAGACATGGCTGTAGCTCACTAAATACCACAGACATGGCTGTAGCTCACTAAAGACCACAGACATGGCTGTAGCTCACTGAAGACCACAGACATGGCTGTAGCTCACTAAATACCACAGACATGGCTGTAGCTCACTAAAGACCACAGACATGGCTGTAGCTCACTAAATACCACAGACATGGCTGTAGCTCATTAAATACCACAGACATGGCTGTAGCTCACTAAATACCACAGACATGGCTGTAGCTCACTAAATACCACAGACATGGCTGTAGCTCACTAAAGACCACAGACATGGCTGTAGCTCACTGAAGACCACAGACATGGCTGTAGCTCACTAAATACCACAGACATGGCTGTAGCTCACTAAAGACCACAGACATGGCTGTAGCTCACTAAATACCACAGACATGGCTGTAGCTAACTAAATACCACAGACATGGCTGTAGCTCACTAAAGACCACAGACATGGCTGTAGCTCACTGAAGACCACAGACATGGCTGTAGCTCACTAAATACCACAGACATGGATGTAGCTCACTAAAGACCACAGACATGGCTGTAGCTCACTAAAGACCACAGACATGGCTGTAGCTCACTAAAGACCACAGACATGGCTGTAGCTCACTAAATACCACAGACATGGCTGTAGCTCACTAAAGACCACAGACATGGCTGTAGCTCACTGAAGACCACAGACATGGCTGTAGCTCACTGAAGACCACAGACATGGCTGTAGCTCACTAAAGACCACAGACATGGCTGTAGCTCACTAAAGACCACAGACATGGCTGTAGCTCACTGAAGACCACAGACATGGCTGTAGCTCACTAAAGACCACAGACATGGCTGTAGCTCACTAAATACCACATACATGGCTGTAGCTAACTAAATACCACAGACATGGCTGTAGCTCACTAAAGACCACAGACATGGCTGTAGCTCACTGAAGACCACAGACATGGCTGTAGCTCACTAAATACCACAGACATGGATGTAGCTCACTAAAGACCACAGACATGGCTGTAGCTCACTAAAGACCACAGACATGGCTGTAGCTCACTAAAGACCACAGACATGGCTGTAGCTCACTAAATACCACAGACATGGCTGTAGCTCACTAAAGACCACAGACATGGCTGTAGCTCACTGAAGACCACAGACATGGCTGTAGCTCACTGAAGACCACAGACATGGCTGTAGCTCACTAAAGACCACAGACATGGCTGTAGCTCACTAAAGACCACAGACATGGCTGTAGCTCACTGAAGACCACAGACATGGCTGTAGCTCACTAAAGACCACAGACATGGCTGTAGCTCATTAAATACCACAGACATGGCTGTAGCTCACTAAATACCACAGACATCGCTGTAGCTCACTAAATACCACAGACATCGCTGTAGCTCACTAAATACCACAGACATGACTGTAGCTCACTAAAGACCACAGACATGGCTGTAGCTCACTAAATACCACAGACATGGCTGTAGCTCACTAAATACCACAGACATGGCTGTAGCTCACTAAAGACCACAGACATGGCTGTAGCTCACTAAATACCACAGACATGGCTGTAGCTCACTAAATACCACAGACATGGCTGTAGCTCACTAAAGACCACAGACATGGCTGTAGCTCACTAAATACCACATACATGGCTGTAGCTCACTAAATACCACATACATGGCTGTAGCTCACTAAATACCACAGACATGGCTGTAGCTCACTAAAGACCACAGACATGGCTGTAGCTCACTGAAGACCACAGATATGGCTGTAGCTCACTAAAGACCACAGACATGGCTGTAGCTCACTAAAGACCACAGACATGGCTGTAGCTCACTAAAGACCACAGACATGGCTGTAGCTCACTAAAGACCACAGCCATGGCTGTAGCTCACTGTAGACCACATACATGGCTGTAGCTCACTGAAGACCACAGACATGGCTGTAGCTCACTAAATACCACAGACATGGCTGTAGCTCATTAAATACCACAGACATGGCTGTAGCTCACTAAATACCACAGACATGGCTGTAGCTCACTAAATACCACAGACATGGCTGTAGCTCACTAAAGACCACAGACATGGCTGTAGCTCACTGAAGACCACAGACATGGCTGTAGCTCACTAAATACCACAGACATGGCTGTAGCTCACTAAAGACCACAGACATGGCTGTAGCTCACTAAATACCACAGACATGGCTGTAGCTCATTAAATACCACAGACATGGCTGTAGCTCACTAAATACCACAGACATGGCTGTAGCTCACTAAATACCACAGACATGGCTGTAGCTCACTAAAGACCACAGACATGGCTGTAGCTCACTGAAGACCACAGACATGGCTGTAGCTCACTAAATACCACAGACATGGCTGTAGCTCACTAAAGACCACAGACATGGCTGTAGCTCACTAAATACCACATACATGGCTGTAGCTAACTAAATACCACAGACATGGCTGTAGCTCACTAAAGACCACAGACATGGCTGTAGCTCACTGAAGACCACAGACATGGCTGTAGCTCACTAAATACCACAGACATGGATGTAGCTCACTAAAGACCACAGACATGGCTGTAGCTCACTAAAGACCACAGACATGGCTGTAGCTCACTAAAGACCACAGACATGGCTGTAGCTCACTAAATACCACAGACATGGCTGTAGCTCACTAAAGACCACAGACATGGCTGTAGCTCACTGAAGACCACAGACATGGCTGTAGCTCACTGAAGACCACAGACATGGCTGTAGCTCACTAAAGACCACAGACATGGCTGTAGCTCACTAAAGACCACAGACATGGCTGTAGCTCACTGAAGACCACAGACATGGCTGTAGCTCACTAAAGACCACAGACATGGCTGTAGCTCATTAAATACCACAGACATGGCTGTAGCTCACTAAATACCACAGACATGGCTGTAGCTCACTAAATACCACAGACATCGCTGTAGCTCACTAAATACCACAGACATGACTGTAGCTCACTAAAGACCACAGACATGGCTGTAGCTCACTAAATACCACAGACATGGCTGTAGCTCACTAAATACCACAGACATGGCTGTAGCTCACTAAATACCACAGACATGGCTGTAGCTCACTAAAGACCACAGACATGGCTGTAGCTCACTAAATACCACATACATGGCTGTAGCTCACTAAATACCACATACATGGCTGTAGCTCACTAAATACCACAGACATGGCTGTAGCTCACTAAAGACCACAGACATGGCTGTAGCTCACTGAAGACCACAGATATGGCTGTAGCTCACTAAAGACCACAGACATGGCTGTAGCTCACTAAAGACCACAGACATGGCTGTAGCTCACTAAAGACCACAGACATGGCTGTAGCTCACTAAAGACCACAGCCATGGCTGTAGCTCACTGTAGACCACATACATGGCTGTAGCTCACTGAAGACCACAGACATGGCTGTAGCTCACTGAAGACCACAAACATGGCTGTAGCTCACTAAAGACCACAGACATGGCTGTAGCTCACTAAAGACCACAGACATGACTGTAGCTCACTAAAGACCACAGACATGGCTGTAGCTCACTAAATACCACAGACATGGCTGTAGCTCACTAAATACCACAGACATGGCTGTAGCTCACTAAAGACCACAGACATGGCTGTAGCTCACTAAATACCACAGACATGGCTGTAGCTCACTAAATACCACAGACATGGCTGTAGCTCACTAAAGACCACAGACATGGCTGTAGCTCACTAAATACCACATACATGGCTGTAGCTCACTAAATACCACATACATGGCTGTAGCTCACTAAATACCACAGACATGGCTGTAGCTCACTAAAGACCACAGACATGGCTGTAGCTCACTGAAGACCACAGATATGGCTGTAGCTCACTAAAGACCACAAACATGGCTGTAGCTCACTAAAGACCACAGACATGGCTGTAGCTCACTAAAGACCACAGACATGGCTGTAGCTCACTAAAGACCACAGCCATGGCTGTAGCTCACTGTAGACCACATACATGGCTGTAGCTCACTGAAGACCACAGACATGGCTGTAGCTCACTAAATACCACAGACATGGCTGTAGCTCATTAAATACCACAGACATGGCTGTAGCTCACTAAATACCACAGACATGGCTGTAGCTCACTAAATACCACAGACATGGCTGTAGCTCACTAAAGACCACAGACATGGCTGTAGCTCACTGAAGACCACAGACATGGCTGTAGCTCACTAAATACCACAGACATGGCTGTAGCTCACTAAAGACCACAGACATGGCTGTAGCTCACTAAATACCACAGACATCGCTGTAGCTCACTAAATACCACAGACATGACTGTAGCTCACTAAAGACCACAGACATGGCTGTAGCTCACTAAATACCACAGACATGGCTGTAGCTCACTAAATACCACAGACATGGCTGTAGCTCACTAAAGACCACAGACATGGCTGTAGCTCACTAAATACCACAGACATGGCTGTAGCTCACTAAATACCACAGACATGGCTGTAGCTCACTAAAGACCACAGACATGGCTGTAGCTCACTAAATACCACATACATGGCTGTAGCTCACTAAATACCACATACATGGCTGTAGCTCACTAAATACCACAGACATGGCTGTAGCTCACTAAAGACCACAGACATGGCTGTAGCTCACTGAAGACCACAGATATGGCTGTAGCTCACTAAAGACCACAGACATGGCTGTAGCTCACTAAAGACCACAGACATGGCTGTAGCTCACTAAAGACCACAGACATGGCTGTAGCTCACTAAAGACCACAGCCATGGCTGTAGCTCACTGTAGACCACATACATGGCTGTAGCTCACTGAAGACCACAGACATGGCTGTAGCTCACTGAAGACCACAAACATGGCTGTAGCTCACTAAAGACCACAGACATGGCTGTAGCTCACTAAAGACCACAGACATGACTGTAGCTCACTAAAGACCACAGACATGGCTGTAGCTCACTAAATACCACAGACATGGCTGTAGCTCACTAAATACCACAGACATGGCTGTAGCTCACTAAAGACCACAGACATGGCTGTAGCTCACTAAATACCACAGACATGGCTGTAGCTCACTAAATACCACAGACATGGCTGTAGCTCACTAAAGACCACAGACATGGCTGTAGCTCACTAAATACCACATACATGGCTGTAGCTCACTAAATACCACATACATGGCTGTAGCTCACTAAATACCACAGACATGGCTGTAGCTCACTAAAGACCACAGACATGGCTGTAGCTCACTGAAGACCACAGATATGGCTGTAGCTCACTAAAGACCACAAACATGGCTGTAGCTCACTAAAGACCACAGACATGGCTGTAGCTCACTAAAGACCACAGACATGGCTGTAGCTCACTAAAGACCACAGCCATGGCTGTAGCTCACTGTAGACCACATACATGGCTGTAGCTCACTGAAGACCACAGACATGGCTGTAGCTCACTAAATACCACAGACATGGCTGTAGCTCATTAAAAACCACAGACATGGCTGTAGCTCACAAAATACCACAGACATGGCTGTAGCTCACTAAATACCACAGACATGGCTGTAGCTCACTAAAGACCACAGACATGGCTGTAGCTCACTGAAGACCACAGACATGGCTGTAGCTCACTAAATACCACAGACATGGCTGTAGCTCACTAAAGACCACAGACATGGCTGTAGCTCACTAAATACCACATACATGGCTGTAGCTAACTAAATACCACAGACATGGCTGTAGCTCACTAAAGACCACAGACATGGCTGTAGCTCACTGAAGACCACAGACATGGCTGTAGCTCACTAAATACCACAGACATGGATGTAGCTCACTAAAGACCACAGACATGGCTGTAGCTCACTAAAGACCACAGACATGGCTGTAGCTCACTAAAGACCACAGACATGGCTGTAGCTCACTAAATACCACAGACATGGCTGTAGCTCACTAAAGACCACAGACATGGCTGTAGCTCACTGAAGACCACAGACATGGCTGTAGCTCACTGAAGACCACAGACATGGCTGTAGCTCACTAAAGACCACAGACATGGCTGTAGCTCACTAAAGACCACAGACATGGCTGTAGCTCACTGAAGACCACAGACATGGCTGTAGCTCACTAAAGACCACAGACATGGCTGTAGCTCATTAAATACCACAGACATGGCTGTAGCTCACTAAATACCACAGACATCGCTGTAGCTCACTAAATACCACAGACATCGCTGTAGCTCACTAAATACCACAGACATGACTGTAGCTCACTAAAGACCACAGACATGGCTGTAGCTCACTAAATACCACAGACATGGCTGTAGCTCACTAAATACCACAGACATGGCTGTAGCTCACTAAAGACCACAGACATGGCTGTAGCTCACTAAAGACCACAGGCATGGCTGTAGCTCACTAAATACCACATACATGGCTGTAGCTCACTAAATACCACATACATGGCTGTAGCTCACTAAATACCACAGACATGGCTGTAGCTCACTGAAGACCACAGATATGGCTGTAGCTCACTAAAGACCACAGACATGGCTGTAGCTCACTAAAGACCACAGACATGGCTGTAGCTCACTAAAGACCACAGACATGGCTGTAGCTCACTAAAGACCACAGCCATGGCTGTAGCTCACTGTAGACCACATACATGGCTGTAGCTCACTGAAGACCACAGACATGGCTGTAGCTCACTGAAGACCACAAACATGGCTGTAGCTCACTAAAGACCACAGACATGGCTGTAGCTCACTAAAGACCACAGACATGGCTGTAGCTCACTAAAGACCACAGACATGGCTGTAGCTCACTGAAGACCACAGACATGGCTGTAGCTCACTGAAGACCACAGACATGGCTGTAGCTCACTAAAGACCACAGACATAGCTGTAGCTCACTGAAGACCACAGACATGGCTGTAGCTCACTAAAGACCACAGACATGGCTGTAGCTCACTGTAGACCACATACATGGCTGTAGCTCACTGAAGACCACAGACATGGCTGTAGCTCACTAAAGACCACAGACATGGCTGTAGCTCACTAAAGACCACAGACATGGCTGTAGCTCACTAAAGACCACAGACATGGCTGTAGCTCACTAAGGACCACAGACATGGCTGTAGCTCAGTAAAGACCACATACATGGCTGTAGCTCACTAAAGACCACAGACATGGCTGTAGCTCACTAAAGACCACAGACATGGCTGTAGCTCACTAAAGACCACAGACATGGCTGTAGCTCACTAAAGACCACAGACATGGCTGTAGCTCACTAAAGACCACAGACATGGCTGTAGCTCACTAAATACCACAGACATGGCTGTAGCTCATTAAATACCACATACATGGCTGTAGCTCACTAAATACCACAGACATGGCTGTAAATCATTAAATACCACAGACATGGCTGTAGCTCACTAAAGACCACAGACATGGCTGTAGCTCACTAAATACCACAGACATGGCTGTAGCTCACTAAAGACCACAGACATGGCTGTAGCTCACTAAATACCACATACATGGCTGTAGCTCACTAAATACCACAGACATGGCTGTAGCTCACTAAATACCACAGACATGGCTGTAGCTCACTAAATACCACAGACATGGCTGTAGCTCACTAAATACCACAGACATGGCTGTAGCTCACTAAATACCACATACATGGCTGTAGCTCACTGAAGACCACAGACATGGCTGTAGCTCACTAAATACCACATACATGGCTGTAGCTCACTAAAGACTACAGACATGGCTGTAGCTCACTAGAGACCACATACATGGCTGTAGCTCACTAAAGACCACAGACATGGCTGTAGCTCACTAAAGACCACAGACATGGCTGTAGCTCACTAAAGACCACAGACATGGCTGTAGCTCACTAAAGACCACAGACATGGCTGTAGCTCACTGAAGACCACAGACATGGCTGTAGCTCACTAAAGACCACAGACATGGCTGTAGCTCACTGAAGACCACAGACATGGCTGTAGCTCACTAAAGACCACAGACATTGCTGTAGCTCACTGTAGACCACATACATGGCTGTAGCTCACTGAAGACCACAGACATGGCTGTAGCTCACTGAAGACCACAGACATGGCTGTAGCTCACTAAAGACCACAGACATGGCTGTAGCTCACTAAAGACCACAGACATGGCTGTAGCTCACTAAGGACCACAGACATGGCTGTAGCTCATTAAAGACCACATACATGGCTGTAGCTCACTAAAGACCACAGACATGGCTGTAGCTCACTAAAGACCACAGACATGGCTGTAGCTCACTAAAGACCACAGACATGGCTGTAGCTCACTAAAGACCACAGACATGGCTGTAGCTCACTAAAGACCACAGACATGGCTGTAGCTCACTAAATACCAAAGACATGGCTGTAGCTCATTAAATACCACAGACATGGCTGTAGCTCACTAAATACCACAGACATGGCTGTAGCTCACTAAATACCACAGACATGGCTGTAGGTCACTAAAGACCACAGACATGGCTGTAGCTCACTAAATACCACATACATGGCTGTAGCTCACTAAATACCACAGACATGGCTGTAGCTCACTAAAGACCACAGACATGGCTGTAGCTCACTAAAGACCACAGACATGGCTGTAGCTCACTGAAGACCACAGACATGGCTGTAGCTCACTGAAGACCACAGACATGGCTGTAGCTCACTAAAGACCACAGACATGGCTGTAGCTCACTGAAGACCACAGACATGGCTGTAGCTCACTAAAGACCACAGACATGGCTGTAGCTCACTGTAGACCACATACATGGCTGTAGCTCACTGAAGACCACAGACATGGCTGTAGCTCACTGAAGACCACAGACATGGCTGTAGCTCACTAAAGACCACAGACATGGCTGTAGCTCACTAAAGACCACAGACATGGCTGTAGCTCACTAAGGACCACAGACATGGCTGTAGCTCAGTAAAGACCACATACATGGCTGTAGCTCACTAAAGACCACAGACATGGCTGTAGCTCACTAAAGACCACAGACATGGCTGTAGCTCACTAAATACCAAAGACATGGCTGTAGCTCATTAAATACCACAGACATGGCTGTAGCTCACTAAATACCACAGACATGGCTGTAGCTCACTAAAGACCACAGACATGGCTGTAGCTCACTAAAGACCACAGACATGGCTGTAGCTCACTAAATACCAAAGACATGGCTGTAGCTCATTAAATACCACAGACATGGCTGTAGCTCACTAAATACCACATACATGGCTGTAGCTCACTAAATACCACAGACATGGCTGTAGCTCACTAAAGACCACAGACATGGCTGTAGCTCACTAAAGACCACAGACATGGCTGTAGCTCACTGAAGACCACAGACATGGCTGTAGCTCACTAAAGACCACAGACATGGCTGTAGCTCACTGTAGACCACATACATGGCTGTAGCTCACTGAAGACCACAGACATGGCTGTAGCTCACTAAAGACCACAGACATGGCTGTAGCTCACTAAAGACCACAGACATGGCTGTAGCTCACTAAAGACCACAGACATGGCTGTAGCTCACTAAGGACCACAGACATGGCTGTAGCTCAGTAAAGACCACATACATGGCTGTAGCTCACTAAAGACCACAGACATGGCTGTAGCTCACTAAAGACCACAGACATGGCTGTAGCTCACTAAAGACCACAGACATGGCTGTAGCTCACTAAAGACCACAGACATGGCTGTAGCTCACTAAATACCACAGACATGGCTGTAGCTCACTAAATACCACAGACATGGCTGTAGCTCATTAAATACCACATACATGGCTGTAGCTCACTAAATACCACAGACATGGCTGTAAATCATTAAATACCACAGACATGGCTGTAGCTCACTAAAGACCACAGACATGGCTGTAGCTCACTAAATACCACAGACATGGCTGTAGCTCACTAAAGACCACAGACATGGCTGTAGCTCACTAAATACCACATACATGGCTGTAGCTCACTAAATACCACAGACATGGCTGTAGCTCACTAAAGACCACAGACATGGCTGTAGCTCACTAAATACCACATACATGGCTGTAGCTCACTAAAGACTACAGACATGGCTGTAGCTCACTAGAGACCACATACATGGCTGTAGCTCACTAAAGACCACAGACATGGCTGTAGCTCACTAAAGACCACAGACATGGCTGTAGCTCACTAAAGACCACAGACATGGCTGTAGCTCACTAAAGACCACATACATGGCTGTAGCTCACTGAAGACCACAGACATGGCTGTAGCTCACTAAAGACCACAGACATGGCTGTAGCTCACTAAATACCACAGACATGGCTGTAGCTCACTAAAGACCACAGACATGGCTGTAGCTCACTAAATACCACATACATGGCTGTAGCTCACTAAATACCACAGACATGGCTGTAGCTCACTAAATACCACAGACATGGCTGTAGCTCACTAAATACCACAGACATGGCTGTAGCTCACTAAATACCACAGACATGGCTGTAGCTCACTAAATACCACATACATGGCTGTAGCTCACTGAAGACCACAGACATGGCTGTAGCTCACTAAATACCACATACATGGCTGTAGCTCACTAAAGACTACAGACATGGCTGTAGCTCACTAGAGACCACATACATGGCTGTAGCTCACTAAAGACCACAGACATGGCTGTAGCTCACTAAAGACCACAGACATGGCTGTAGCTCACTAAAGACCACAGACATGGCTGTAGCTCACTAAAGACCACAGACATGGCTGTAGCTCACTGAAGACCACAGACATGGCTGTAGCTCACTAAAGACCACAGACATGGCTGTAGCTCACTGAAGACCACAGACATGGCTGTAGCTCACTAAAGACCACAGACATTGCTGTAGCTCACTGTAGACCACATACATGGCTGTAGCTCACTGAAGACCACAGACATGGCTGTAGCTCACTGAAGACCACAGACATGGCTGTAGCTCACTAAAGACCACAGACATGGCTGTAGCTCACTAAAGACCACAGACATGGCTGTAGCTCACTAAGGACCACAGACATGGCTGTAGCTCATTAAAGACCACATACATGGCTGTAGCTCACTAAAGACCACAGACATGGCTGTAGCTCACTAAAGACCACAGACATGGCTGTAGCTCACTAAAGACCACAGACATGGCTGTAGCTCACTAAAGACCACAGACATGGCTGTAGCTCACTAAAGACCACAGACATGGCTGTAGCTCACTAAATACCAAAGACATGGCTGTAGCTCATTAAATACCACAGACATGGCTGTAGCTCACTAAATACCACAGACATGGCTGTAGCTCACTAAATACCACAGACATGGCTGTAGGTCACTAAAGACCACAGACATGGCTGTAGCTCACTAAATACCACATACATGGCTGTAGCTCACTAAATACCACAGACATGGCTGTAGCTCACTAAAGACCACAGACATGGCTGTAGCTCACTAAAGACCACAGACATGGCTGTAGCTCACTGAAGACCACAGACATGGCTGTAGCTCACTGAAGACCACAGACATGGCTGTAGCTCACTAAAGACCACAGACATGGCTGTAGCTCACTGAAGACCACAGACATGGCTGTAGCTCACTAAAGACCACAGACATGGCTGTAGCTCACTGTAGACCACATACATGGCTGTAGCTCACTGAAGACCACAGACATGGCTGTAGCTCACTGAAGACCACAGACATGGCTGTAGCTCACTAAAGACCACAGACATGGCTGTAGCTCACTAAAGACCACAGACATGGCTGTAGCTCACTAAGGACCACAGACATGGCTGTAGCTCAGTAAAGACCACATACATGGCTGTAGCTCACTAAAGACCACAGACATGGCTGTAGCTCACTAAAGACCACAGACATGGCTGTAGCTCACTAAAGACCACAGACATGGCTGTAGCTCACTAAAGACCACAGACATGGCTGTAGCTCACTAAAGACCACAGACATGGCTGTAGCTCACTAAATACCAAAGACATGGCTGTAGCTCATTAAATACCACAGACATGGCTGTAGCTCACTAAATACCACAGACATGGCTGTAGCTCACTAAAGACCACAGACATGGCTGTAGCTCACTAAAGACCACAGACATGGCTGTAGCTCACTAAATACCAAAGACATGGCTGTAGCTCATTAAATACCACAGACATGGCTGTAGCTCACTAAATACCACATACATGGCTGTAGCTCACTAAATACCACAGACATGGCTGTAGCTCACTAAAGACCACAGACATGGCTGTAGCTCACTAAAGACCACAGACATGGCTGTAGCTCACTGAAGACCACAGACATGGCTGTAGCTCACTAAAGACCACAGACATGGCTGTAGCTCACTGTAGACCACATACATGGCTGTAGCTCACTGAAGACCACAGACATGGCTGTAGCTCACTAAAGACCACAGACATGGCTGTAGCTCACTAAAGACCACAGACATGGCTGTAGCTCACTAAAGACCACAGACATGGCTGTAGCTCACTAAATACCACAGACATGGCTGTAGCTCACTAAATACCACAGACATGGCTGTAGCTCATTAAATACCACATACATGGCTGTAGCTCACTAAATACCACAGACATGGCTGTAAATCATTAAATACCACAGACATGGCTGTAGCTCACTAAAGACCACAGACATGGCTGTAGCTCACTAAAGACCACAGACATG
This sequence comes from Oncorhynchus nerka, assembly GCF_034236695.1. NCBI lineage: Eukaryota > Metazoa > Chordata > Actinopteri > Salmoniformes > Salmonidae > Oncorhynchus > Oncorhynchus nerka. Next base: position 58,425,886 of record NC_088400.1, on the reverse strand, counting down.
GCTGTAGCTCACTAAAGACCACAGACATGGCTGTAGCTCACTAAATACCACATACATGGCTGTAGCTCACTAAATACCACAGACATGGCTGTAGCTCACTAAATACCACAGACATGGCTGTAGCTCACTAAATACCACAGACATGGCTGTAGCTCACTAAATACCACAGACATGGCTGTAGCTCACTAAATACCACATACATGGCTGTAGCTCACTGAAGACCACAGACATGGCTGTAGCTCACTAAATACCACATACATGGCTGTAGCTCACTAAAGACTACAGACATGGCTGTAGCTCACTAGAGACCACATACATGGCTGTAGCTCACTAAAGACCACAGACATGGCTGTAGCTCACTAAAGACCACAGACATGGCTGTAGCTCACTAAAGACCACAGACATGGCTGTAGCTCACTAAAGACCACAGACATGGCTGTAGCTCACTGAAGACCACAGACATGGCTGTAGCTCACTAAAGACCACAGACATGGCTGTAGCTCACTGAAGACCACAGACATGGCTGTAGCTCACTAAAGACCACAGACATTGCTGTAGCTCACTGTAGACCACATACATGGCTGTAGCTCACTGAAGACCACAGACATGGCTGTAGCTCACTGAAGACCACAGACATGGCTGTAGCTCAGTAAAGACCACATACATGGCTGTAGCTCACTAAAGACCACAGACATGGCTGTAGCTCACTAAAGACCACAGACATGGCTGTAGCTCACTAAAGACCACAGACATGGCTGTAGCTCACTAAAGACCACAGACATGGCTGTAGCTCACTAAAGACCACAGACATGGCTGTAGCTCACTAAATACCAAAGACATGGCTGTAGCTCATTAAATACCACAGACATGGCTGTAGCTCACTAAATACCACAGACATGGCTGTAGCTCACTAAAGACCACAGACATGGCTGTAGCTCACTAAAGACCACAGACATGGCTGTAGCTCACTAAATACCAAAGACATGGCTGTAGCTCATTAAATACCACAGACATGGCTGTAGCTCACTAAATACCAAAGACATGGCTGTAGCTCATTAAATACCACAGACATGGCTGTAGCTCACTAAAGACCACAGACATGGCTGTAGCTCACTAAAGACCACAGACATGGCTGTAGCTCACTGAAGACCACAGACATGGCTGTAGCTCACTAAAGACCACAGACATGGCTGTAGCTCACTGTAGACCACATACATGGCTGTAGCTCACTGAAGACCACAGACATGGCTGTAGCTCACTAAAGACCACAGACATGGCTGTAGCTCACTAAAGACCACAGACATGGCTGTAGCTCACTAAAGACCACAGACATGGCTGTAGCTCACTAAAGACCACAGACATGGCTGTAGCTCAGTAAAGACCACATACATGGCTGTAGCTCACTAAAGACCACAGACATGGCTGTAGCTCACTAAAGACCACAGACATGGCTGTAGCTCACTAAAGACCACAGACATGGCTGTAGCTCACTAAAGACCACAGACATGGCTGTAGCTCACTAAATACCACAGACATGGCTGTAGCTCACTAAATACCACAGACATGGCTGTAGCTCATTAAATACCACATACATGGCTGTAGCTCACTAAATACCACAGACATGGCTGTAAATCATTAAATACCACAGACATGGCTGTAGCTCACTAAAGACCACAGACATGGCTGTAGCTCACTAAATACCACAGACATGGCTGTAGCTCACTAAAGACCACAGACATGGCTGTAGCTCACTAAATACCACATACATGGCTGTAGCTCACTAAATACCACAGACATGGCTGTAGCTCACTAAATACCACAGACATGGCTGTAGCTCACTAAATACCACAGACATGGCTGTAGCTCACTAAATACCACAGACATGGCTGTAGCTCACTAAATACCACATACATGGCTGTAGCTCACTGAAGACCACAGACATGGCTGTAGCTCACTAAATACCACATACATGGCTGTAGCTCACTAAAGACTACAGACATGGCTGTAGCTCACTAGAGACCACATACATGGCTGTAGCTCACTAAAGACCACAGACATGGCTGTAGCTCACTAAAGACCACAGACATGGCTGTAGCTCACTAAAGACCACAGACATGGCTGTAGCTCACTAAAGACCACAGACATGGCTGTAGCTCACTGAAGACCACAGACATGGCTGTAGCTCACTAAAGACCACAGACATGGCTGTAGCTCACTGAAGACCACAGACATGGCTGTAGCTCACTAAAGACCACAGACATGGCTGTAGCTCACTAAGGACCACAGACATGGCTGTAGCTCATTAAAGACCACATACATGGCTGTAGCTCACTAAAGACCACAGACATGGCTGTAGCTCACTAAAGACCACAGACATGGCTGTAGCTCACTAAAGACCACAGACATGGCTGTAGCTCACTAAAGACCACAGACATGGCTGTAGCTCACTAAAGACCACAGACATGGCTGTAGCTCACTAAATACCAAAGACATGGCTGTAGCTCACTAAATACCACAGACATGGCTGTAGCTCACTAAATACCACAGACATGGCTGTAGCTCACTAAATACCACAGACATGGCTGTAGGTCACTAAAGACCACAGACATGGCTGTAGCTCACTAAATACCACATACATGGCTGTAGCTCACTAAATACCACAGACATGGCTGTAGCTCACTAAAGACCACAGACATGGCTGTAGCTCACTAAAGACCACAGACATGGCTGTAGCTCACTGAAGACCACAGACATGGCTGTAGCTCACTGAAGACCACAGACATGGCTGTAGCTCACTAAAGACCACAGACATGGCTGTAGCTCACTGAAGACCACAGACATGGCTGTAGCTCACTAAAGACCACAGACATGGCTGTAGCTCACTGTAGACCACATACATGGCTGTAGCTCACTGAAGACCACAGACATGGCTGTAGCTCACTGAAGACCACAGACATGGCTGTAGCTCACTAAAGACCACAGACATGGCTGTAGCTCACTAAAGACCACAGACATGGCTGTAGCTCACTAAGGACCACAGACATGGCTGTAGCTCAGTAAAGACCACATACATGGCTGTAGCTCACTAAAGACCACAGACATGGCTGTAGCTCACTAAAGACCACAGACATGGCTGTAGCTCACTAAAGACCACAGACATGGCTGTAGCTCACTAAAGACCACAGACATGGCTGTAGCTCACTAAAGACCACAGACATGGCTGTAGCTCACTAAATACCAAAGACATGGCTGTAGCTCATTAAATACCACAGACATGGCTGTAGCTCACTAAATACCACAGACATGGCTGTAGCTCACTAAAGACCACAGACATGGCTGTAGCTCACTAAAGACCACAGACATGGCTGTAGCTCACTAAATACCAAAGACATGGCTGTAGCTCATTAAATACCACAGACATGGCTGTAGCTCACTAAATACCACAGACATGGCTGTAGCTCACTAAATACCACAGACATGGCTGTAGCTCACTAAAGACCACAGACATGGCTGTAGCTCACTAAAGACCACAGACATGGCTGTAGCTCACTGAAGACCACAGACATGGCTGTAGCTCACTAAAGACCACAGACATGGCTGTAGCTCACTGAAGACCACAGACATGGCTGTAGCTCACTAAAGACCACAGACATGGCTGTAGCTCACTGTAGACCACATACATGGCTGTAGCTCACTGAAGACCACAGACATGGCTGTAGCTCACTGAAGACCACAGACATGGCTGTAGCTCACTAAAGACCACAGACATGGCTGTAGCTCACTAAAGACCACAGACATGGCTGTAGCTCACTAAGGACCACAGACATGGCTGTAGCTCAGTAAAGACCACATACATGGCTGTAGCTCACTAAAGACCACAGACATGGCTGTAGCTCACTAAAGACCACAGACATGGCTGTAGCTCACTAAAGACCACAGACATGGCTGTAGCTCACTAAAGACCACAGACATGGCTGTAGCTCACTAAAGACCACAGACATGGCTGTAGCTCACTAAATACCAAAGACATGGCTGTAGCTCATTAAATACCACATACATGGCTGTAGCTCACTAAATACCACAGACATGGCTGTAGCTCACTAAATACCACAGACATGGCTGTAGGTCACTAAAGACCACAGACATGGCTGTAGCTCACTAAATAACACATACATGGCTGTAGCTCACTAAATACCACAGACATGGCTGTAGCTCACTAAAGACCACAGACATGGCTGTAGCTCACTGAAGACCACAGACATGGCTGTAGCTCACTAAAGACCACAGACATGGCTGTAGCTCACTGTAGACCACATACATGGCTGTAGCTCACTGAAGACCACAGACATGGCTGTAGCTCACTGAAGACCACAGACATGGCTGTAGCTCACTAAAGACCACAGACATCGCTGTAGCTCACTAAATACCACAGACATGGCTGTAGCTCACTAAAGACCACAGACATGACTGTAGCTCACTAAATACCACAGACATGGCTGTAGCTCACTAAAGACCACAGACATTGCTGTAGCTCACTAAAGACCACAGACATGGCTGTAGCTCACTGAAGACCACAGACATGGGTGTAGCTCACTGAATACCACAGACATGGCTGTAGCTTACTGAAGACCACAGACATGGCTGTAGCTCATTAAATACCACAGACATGGCTGTAGCTCACTAAATACCACAGACATCGCTGTAGCTCACTAAATACCACAGACATGGCTGTAGCTCACTAAATACCACAGACATGACTGTAGCTCACTAAAGACCACAGACATGGCTGTAGCTCACTAAAGACCACAGACATGGCTGTAGCTCACTAAATACCACAGACATGGCTGTAGCTCACTGAAGACCACAGACATGGCTGTAGCTCACTAAATACTACATACATGGCTGTAGCTCACTAAAGACCACAGACATGGCTGTAGCTCACTAAAGACCACATACATGGCTGTAGCTCACTAAAGACCACAGACATGGCTGTAGCTCACTAAAGACCACAGACATGGCTGTAGCTCACTAAAGACCACAGACATGGCTGTAGCTCACTGAAGACCACAGACATGGCTGTAGCTCACTAAAGACCACAGACATGGCTGTAGCTCACTAAAGACCACAGACATGGCTGTAGCTCACTGAAGACCACAGACATGGCTGTAGCTCACTGAAGACCACAGACATGGCTGTAGCTCACTAAAGACCACAGACATAGCTGTAGCTCACTGAAGACCACAGACATGGCTGTAGCTCACTAAAGACCACAGACATGGCTGTAGCTCACTGTAGACCACATACATGGCTGTAGCTCACTGAAGACCACAGACATGGCTGTAGCTCACTAAAGACCACAGACATGGCTGTAGCTCACTAAAGACCACATACATGGCTGTAGCTCACTAAAGACCACAGACATGGCTGTAGCTCACTAAGGACCACAGACATGGCTGTAGCTCAGTAAAGACCACATACATGGCTGTAGCTCACTAAAGACCACAGACATGGCTGTAGCTCACTAAAGACCACAGACATGGCTGTAGCTCACTATAGACCACAGACATGGCTGTAGCTCACTAAAGACCACAGACATGGCTGTAGCTCACTAAAGACCACAGACATGGCTGTAGCTCACTAAAGACCACATACATGGCTGTAGCTCACTAAAGACCACAGACATGGCTGTAGCTCACTAAAGACCACAGACATGGCTGTAGCTCACTAAAGACCACATACATGGCTGTAGCTCACTAAAGACCACAGACATGGCTGTAGCTCACTAAGGACCACAGACATGGCTGTAGCTCAGTAAAGACCACATACATGGCTGTAGCTCACTAAAGACCACAGACATGGCTGTAGCTCACTAAAGACCACAGACATGGCTGTAGCTCACTAAAGACCACAGACATGGCTGTAGCTCACTAAAGACCACAGACATGGCTGTAGCTCACTAAAGACCACAGACATGGCTGTAGCTCACTAAATACCACAGACATGGCTGTAGCTCATTAAATACCACAGACATGGCTGTAGCTCACTAAATACCACAGACATGGCTGTAAATCATTAAATACCACAGACATGGCTGTAGCTCACTAAAAACCACAGACATGGCTGTAGCTCACTAAATACCACAGACATGGCTGTAGCTCACTAAAGACCACAGACATGGCTGTAGCTCACTAAATACCACATACATGGCTGTAGCTCACTAAATACCACAGACATGGCTGTAGCTCACTAAATACCACAGACATGGCTGTAGCTCACTAAATACCACATACATGGCTGTAGCTCACTAAATACCACAGACATGGCTGTAGCTCACTGAAGACCACAGACATGGCTGTAGCTCACTAAATACCACATACATGGCTGTAGCTCACTAAAGACCACAGACATGGCTGTAGCTCACTAAAGACCACATACATGGCTGTAGCTCACTAAAGACCACAGACATGGCTGTAGCTCACTAAAGACCACAGACATGGCTGTAGCTCACTAAAGACCACAGACATGGCTGTAGCTCACTAAAGACCACAGACATGGCTGTAGCTCACTAAAGACCACAGACATGGCTGTAGCTCACTAAAGACCACAGACATGGTTGTAGCTCACTGAAGACCACAGACATGGCTGTAGCTCACTAAAGACCACAGACATGGCTGTAGCTCACTGTAGACCACATACATGGCTGTAGCTCACTGAAGACCACAGACATGGCTGTAGCTCACTGAAGACCACAAACATGGCTGTAGCTCACTAAAGACCACAGACATGGCTGTAGCTCACTAAAGACCACAGACATGGCTGTAGCTCACTAAAGACCACAGACATGGCTGTAGCTCACTGAAGACCACAGACATGGCTGTAGCTCACTGAAGACCACAGACATGGCTGTAGCTCACTAAAGACCACAGACATGGCTGTAGCTCACTGAAGACCACAGACATGACTGTAGCTCACTAAAGACCACAGACATGGCTGTAGCTCACTGTAGACCACATACATGGCTGTAGCTCACTGAAGACCACAGACATGGCTGTAGCTCACTGAAGACCACAGACATGGCTGTAGCTCACTAAAGACCACAGACATGGCTGTAGCTCACTAAAGACCACAGACATGGCTGTAGCTCACTAAGGACCACAGACATGGCTGTAGCTCAGTAAAGACCACATACATGGCTGTAGCTCACTAAAGACCACAGACATGGCTGTAGCTCACTAAAGACCACAGACATGGCTGTAGCTCACTAAAGACCACAGACATGGCTGTAGCTCACTAAAGACCACAGACATGGCTGTAGCTCACTAAAGACCACAGACATGGCTGTAGCTCACTAAATACCAAAGACATGGCTGTAGCTCATTAAATACCACAGACATGGCTGTAGCTCACTAAATACCACAGACATGGCTGTAGCTCACTAAATACCACAGACATGGCTGTAGCTCACTAAAGACCACAGACATGGCTGTAGCTCACTAAATACCACATACATAGCTGTAGCTCACTAAATACCACAGACATGGCTGTAGCTCACTAAAGACCACAGACATGGCTGTAGCTCACTGAAGACCACAGACATGGCTGTAGCTCACTAAAGACCACAGACATGGCTGTAGCTCACTGTAGACCACATACATGGCTGTAGCTCACTGAAGACCACAGACATGGCTGTAGCTCACTGAAGACCACAGACATGGCTGTAGCTCACTAAAGACCACAGACATCGCTGTAGCTCACTAAATACCACAGACATGGCTGTAGCTCACTAAAGACCACAGACATGACTGTAGCTCACTAAATACCACAGACATGGCTGTAGCTCACTAAAGACCACAGACATTGCTGTAGCTCACTAAAGACCACAGACATGGCTGTAGCTCACTGAAGACCACAGACATGGGTGTAGCTCACTGAATACCACAGACATGGCTGTAGCTTACTGAAGACCACAGACATGGCTTTAGCTCACTTAAGACCACAGACATGGCTGTAGCTCACTAAAGACAACAGACATGGCTGTAGCTCACTAAATACCACAGACATGGCTGTAGCTCATTAAATACCACAGACATGGCTGTAGCTCACTAAATACCACAGACATCGCTGTAGCTCACTAAATACCACAGACATGGCTGTAGCTCACTAAAGACCACAGACATGGCTGTAGCTCACTAAAGACCACAGACATGGCTGTAGCTCACTAAAGACCACAGCCATGGCTGTAGCTCACTAAAGACCACAGCCATGGCTGTAGCTCACTGTAGACCACATACATGGCTGTAGCTCACTGAAGACCACAGACATGGCTGTAGCTCACTGAAGACCACAAACATGGCTGTAGCTCACTAAAGACCACAGACATGGCTGTAGCTCACTAAAGACCACAGACATGGCTGTAGCTCACTAAAGACCACAGACATGGCTGTAGCTCACTGAAGACCACAGACATGGCTGTAGCTCACTGAAGACCACAGACATGGCTGTAGCTCACTAAAGACCACAGACATAGCTGTAGCTCACTGAAGACCACAGACATGGCTGTAGCTCACTAAAGACCACAGACATGGCTGTAGCTCACTGTAGACCACAGACATGGCTGTAGCTCACTGAAGACCACAGACATGGCTGTAGCTCACTAAAGACCACAGACATGGCTGTAGCTCACTAAAGACCACAGACATGGCTGTAGCTCACTAAAGACCACAGACATGGCTGTAGCTCACTAAAGGACCACAGACATGGCTGTAGCTCAGTAAAGACCACATACATGGCTGTAGCTCACTAAAGACCACAGACATGGCTGTAGCTCACTAAAGACCACAGACATGGCTGTTGCTCACTAAAGACCACAGACATGGCTGTAGCTCACTAAAGACCACAGACATGGCTGTAGCTCACTAAAGACCACAGACATGGCTGTAGCTCACTAAATACCACAGACATGGCTGTAGCTCATTAAATACCACATACATGGCTGTAGCTCACTAAATACCACAGACATGGCTGTAAATCATTAAATACCACAGACATGGCTGTAGCTCACTAAAGACCACAGACATGGCTGTAGCTCACTAAATACCACAGACATGGCTGTAGCTCACTAAAGACCACAGACATGGCTGTAGCTCACTAAATACCACATACATGGCTGTAGCTCACTAAATACCACAGACATGGCTGTAGCTCACTAAATACCACAGACATGGCTGTAGCTCACTAAATACCACAGACATGGCTGTAGCTCACTAAATACCACAGACATGGCTGTAGCTCACTAAATACCACATACATGGCTGTAGCTCACTGAAGACCACAGACATGGCTGTAGCTCACTAAATACCACATACATGGCTGTAGCTCACTAAAGACCACAGACATGGCTGTAGCTCACTAGAGACCACATACATGGCTGTAGCTCACTAAAGACCACAGACATGGCTGTAGCTCACTAAAGACCACAGACATGGTTGTAGGTCACTAAAGACCACAGACATGGCTGTAGCTCACTAAAGACCACAGACATGGCTGTAGCTCACTAAAGACCACAGACATGGCTGTAGCTCACTAAAGACCACAGACATGGTTGTAGCTCACTGAAGACCACAGACATGGCTGTAGCTCACTAAAGACCACAGACATGGCTGTAGCTCACTGTAGACCACATACATGGCTGTAGCTCACTGAAGACCACAGACATGGCTGTAGCTCACTGAAGACCACAAACATGGCTGTAGCTCACTAAAGACCACAGACATGGCTGTAGCTCACTAAAGACCACAGACATGGCTGTAGCTCACTAAAGACCACAGACATGGCTGCAGCTCACTGAAGACCACAGACATGGCTGTAGCTCACTGAAGACCACAGACATGGCTGTAGCTCACTAAAGACCACAGACATGGCTGTAGCTCACTGAAGACCACAGACATGGCTGTAGCTCACTAAAGACCACAGCCATGGCTGTAGCTCACTGTAGACCACATACATGGCTGTAGCTCACTGAAGACCACAGGCATGGCTGTAGCTCACTGAAGACCACAGACATGGCTGTAGCTCATTAAAGACCACAGACATGGCTGTAGCTCACTAAAGACCACAGACATGGCTGTAGCTCACTAAGGACCACAGACATGGCTGTAGCTCAGTAAAGACCACATACATGGCTGTAGCTCACTAAAGACCACAGACATGGCTGTAGCTCACTAAAGACCACAGACATGGCTGTAGCTCACTAAAGCCCACAGACATGGCTGTAGCTCACTAAAGACCACAGACATGGCTGTAGCTCACTAAAGACCACCGACATGGCTGTAGCTCACTAAATACCAAAGACATGGCTGTAGCTCATTAAATACCACAGACATGGCTGTAGCTCACTAAATACCACAGACATGGCTGTAGCTCACTAAATACCACAGACATGGCTGTAGGTCACTAAAGACCACAGACATGGCTGTAGCTCACTAAAGACCACAGACATGGCTGTAGCTCACTAAAGACCACAGACATGGCTGTAGCTCACTAAATACCAAAGACATGGCTGTAGCTCATTAAATACCACAGACATGGCTGTAGCTCACTAAATACCACAGACATGGCTGTAGCTCACTAAATACCACAGACATGGCTGTAGGTCACTAAAGACCACAGACATGGCTGTAGCTCACTAAATACCACAGACATGGCTGTAGGTCACTAAAGACCACAGACATGGCTGTAGCTCACTAAATACCACAGACATGGCTGTAGCTCACTAAAGACCACAGACATGGCTGTAGCTCACTGAAGACCACAGACATGGCTGTAGCTCACTGAAGACCACAGACATGGCTGTAGCTCACTAAAGACCACAGACATGGCTGTAGCTCACTGAAGACCACAGACATGGCTGTAGCTCACTAAAGACCACAGACATGGCTGTAGCTCACTGTAGACCACATACATGGCTGTAGCTCACTGAAGACCACAGACATGGCTGTAGCTCACTGAAGACCACAGACATGGCTGTAGCTCACTAAAGACCACAGACATGGCTGTAGCTCACTAAAGACCACAGACATGGCTGTAGCTCACTAAGGACCACAGACATGGCTGTAGCTCAGTAAAGACCACATACATGGCTGTAGCTCACTAAAGACCACAGACATGGCTGTAGCTCACTAAAGACCACAGACATGGCTGTAGCTCACTAAAGACCACAGACATGGCTGTAGCTCACTAAAGACCACAGACATGGCTGTAGCTCACTAAAGACCTCAGACATGGCTGTAGCTCACTAAATACCAAAGACATGGCTGTAGCTCATTAAATACCACAGACATGGCTGTAGCTCACTAAATACCACAGACATGGCTGTAGCTCACTAAATACCACAGACATGGCTGTAGGTCACTAAAGACCACAGACATGGCTGTAGCTCACTAAATACCACATACATGGCTGTAGCTCACTAAATACCACAGACATGGCTGTAGCTCACTAAAGACCACAGACATGGCTGTAGCTCACTGAAGACCACAGACATGGCTGTAGCTCACTGAAGACCACAGACATGGCTGTAGCTCACTGAAGACCACAGACATGGCTGTAGCTCACTAAAGACCACAGACATCGCTGTAGCTCACTAAATACCACAGACATGGCTGTAGCTCACTAAAGACCACAGACATGACTGTAGCTCACTAAATACCACAGACATGGCTGTAGCTCACTAAAGACCACAGACATTGCTGTAGCTCACTAAAGACCACAGACATTGCTGTAGCTCACTGAAGACCACAGACATGGGTGTAGCTCACTGAATACCACAGACATGGCTGTAGCTTACTGAAGACCACAGACATGGCTGTAGCTCACTGAAGACCACAGACATGGCTGTAGCTCACTAAAGACCACAGACATGGCTGTAGCTCACTAAATACCACAGACATGGCTGTAGCTCATTAAATACCACAGACATGGCTGTAGCTCACTAAATACCACAGACATCGCTGTAGCTCACTAAATACCACAGACATGGCTGTAGCTCACTAAATACCACAGACATGACTGTAGCTCACTAAAGACCACAGACATGGCTGTAGCTCACTAAAGACCACAGACATGGCTGTAGCTCACTAAATACCACAGACATGGCTGTAGCTCACTGAAGACCACAGACATGGCTGTAGCTCACTAAATACCACATACATGGCTGTAGCTCACTAAAGACCACAGACATGGCTGTAGCTCACTAAAGACCACATACATGGCTGTAGCTCACTAAAGACCACAGACATGGCTGTAGCTCACTAAAGACCACAGACATGGCTGTAGCTCACTAAAGACCACAGACATGGCTGTAGCTCACTGAAGACCACAGACATGGCTGTAGCTCACTAAAGACCACAGACATGGCTGTAGCTCACTAAAGACCACAGACATGGCTGTAGCTCACTGAAGACCACAGACATGGCTGTAGCTCACTGAAGACCACAGACATGGCTGTAGCTCACTAAAGACCACAGACATAGCTGTAGCTCACTGAAGACCACAGACATGGCTGTAGCTCACTAAAGACCACAGACATGGCTGTAGCTCACTGTAGACCACATACATGGCTGTAGCTCACTGAAGACCACAGACATGGCTGTAGCTCACTAAAGACCACAGACATGGCTGTAGCTCACTAAAGACCACATACATGGCTGTAGCTCACTAAAGACCACAGACATGGCTGTAGCTCACTAAAGACCACAGACATGGCTGTAGCTCAGTAAAGACCACATACATGGCTGTAGCTCACTAAAGACCACAGACATGGCTGTAGCTCACTAAAGACCACAGACATGGCTGTAGCTCACTATAGACCACAGACATGGCTGTAGCTCACTAAAGACCACAGACATGGCTGTAGCTCACTAAAGACCACAGACATGGCTGTAGCTCACTAAAGACCACATACATGGCTGTAGCTCACTAAAGATCACAGACATGGCTGTAGCTCACTAAAGACCACAGACATGGCTGTAGCTCACTAAAGACCACATACATGGCTGTAGCTCACTAAAGACCACAGACATGGCTGTAGCTCACTAAGGACCACAGACATGGCTGTAGCTCAGTAAAGACCACATACATGGCTGTAGCTCACTAAAGACCACAGACATGGCTGTAGCTCACTAAAGACCACAGACATGGCTGTAGCTCACTAAAGACCACAGACATGGCTGTAGCTCACTAAAGACCACAGACATGGCTGTAGCTCACTAAAGACCACAGACATGGCTGTAGCTCACTAAATACCACAGACATGGCTGTAGCTCATTAAATACCACAGACATGGCTGTAGCTCACTAAATACCACAGACATGGCTGTAAATCATTAAATACCACAGACATGGCTGTAGCTCACTAAAGACCACAGACATGGCTGTAGCTCACTAAATACCACAGACATGGCTGTAGCTCACTAAAGACCACAGACATGGCTGTAGCTCACTAAAGACCACATACATGGCTGTAGCTCACTAAATACCACAGACATGGCTGTAGCTCACTAAATACCACAGACATGGCTGTAGCTCACTAAATACCACAGACATGGCTGTAGCTCACTAAATACCACAGACATGGCTGTAGCTCACTAAATACCACAGACATGGCTGTAGCTCACTGAAGACCACAGACATGGCTGTAGCTCACTAAATACCACATACATGGCTGTAGCTCACTAAAGACCACAGACATGGCTGTAGCTCACTAAAGACCACATACATGGCTGTAGCTCACTAAAGACCACAGACATGGCTGTAGCTCACTAAAGACCACAGACATGGCTGTAGCTCACTAAAGACCACAGACATGGCTGTAGCTCACTAAAGACCACAGACATGGCTGTAGCTCACTAAAGACCACAGACATGGCTGTAGCTCACTAAAGACCACGGACATGGTTGTAGCTCACTGAAGACCACAGACATGGCTGTAGCTCACTAAAGACCACAGACATGGCTGTAGCTCACTGTAGACCACATACATGGCTGTAGCTCACTGAAGACCACAGACATGGCTGTAGCTCACTGAAGACCACAAACATGGCTGTAGCTCACTAAAGACCACAGACATGGCTGTAGCTCACTGAAGACCACAGACATGGCTGTAGCTCACTGAAGACCACAGACATGGCTGTAGCTCACTAAAGACCACAGACATGGCTGTAGCTCACTAAAGACCACAGACATGGCTGTAGCTCACTAAGGACCACAGACATGGCTGTAGCTCAGTAAAGACCACATACATGGCTGTAGCTCACTAAAGACCACAGACATGGCTGTAGCTCACTAAAGACCACAGACATGGCTGTAGCTCACTAAAGACCACAGACATGGCTGTAGCTCACTAAAGACCACAGACATGGCTGTAGCTCACTAAAGACCACAGACATGGCTGTAGCTCACTAAATACCAAAGACATGGCTGTAGCTCATTAAATACCACAGACATGGCTGTAGCTCACTAAATACCACAGACATGGCTGTAGCTCACTAAATACCACAGACATGGCTGTAGCTCACTAAAGACCACAGACATGGCTGTAGCTCACTAAATACCACATACATGGCTGTAGCTCACTAAATACCACAGACATGGCTGTAGCTCACTAAAGACCACAGACATGGCTGTAGCTCACTGAAGACCACAGACATGGCTGTAGCTCACTAAAGACCACAGACATGGCTGTAGCTCACTGTAGACCACATACATGGCTGTAGCTCACTGAAGACCACAGACATGGCTGTAGCTCACTGAATAGCCACAGACATGGCTGTAGCTCACTAAAGACCACAGACATCGCTGTAGCTCACTAAATACCACAGACATGGCTGTAGCTCACTAAAGACCACAGACATGACTGTAGCTCACTAAATACCACAGACATGGCTGTAGCTCACTAAAGACCACAGACATTGCTGTAGCTCACTAAAGACCACAGACATGGCTGTAGCTCACTGAAGACCACAGACATGGGTGTAGCTCACTGAATACCACAGACATGGCTGTAGCTTACTGAAGACCACAGACATGGCTTTAGCTCACTTAAGACCACAGACATGGCTGTAGCTCACTAAAGACCACAGACATGGCTGTAGCTCACTAAATACCACAGACATGGCTGTAGCTCATTAAATACCACAGACATGGCTGTAGCTCACTAAATACCACAGACATCGCTGTAGCTCACTAAATACCACAGACATGGCTGTAGCTCACTAAATACCACAGACATGACTGTAGCTCACTAAAGACCACAGACATGGCTGTAGCTCACTAAAGACCACAGACATGGCTGTAGCTCACTAAATACCACAGACATGGCTGTAGCTCACTGAAGACCACAGACATGGCTGTAGCTCACTAAATACCACATACATGGCTGTAGCTCACTAAAGACCACAGACATGGCTGTAGCTCACTAAAGACCACATACATGGCTGTAGCTCACTAAAGACCACAGACATGGCTGTAGCTCACTAAAGACCACAGACATGGCTGTAGCTCACTAAAGACCACAGACATGGCTGTAGCTCACTAAAGACCACAGACATGGCTGTAGCTCACTGAAGACCACAGACATGGCTGTAGCTCACTAAAGACCACAGACATGGCTGTAGCTCACTGAAGACCACAGACATGGCTGTAGCTCACTAAAGACCACAGACATGGCTGTAGCTCACTAAAGCCATGATCCTTCTTTTTCCCCTGTTCTTCTCTTTTTTTGGAGAAGTGACACTGTGTGGGACATTGCTGTCTAGACACCTCGCATGAAAGGAGAGGAGCCCGAAACGTCCGAGGCTTCCTCCTCATCATTGTTTGATATCCCTCGACCTTTCTTTCCCTCTGTCTGCCCTCTATTGTGGGGGAACAATACGCTGGCACTGTCGCTTCCTAAACATGTAGGGGTGTTACAATTTCCTGCAATCGCCACCGACAGGGGGCCACCCCAAAACCGGTCATGCCAATCAGGGAAGAGTTCAAACGCCAGGGAATACCCCCACCACTACCACCCGGGAACGCCGGGAACGCTTCACTCCAGTGAGCACGGAAACATCCTGAGAAGTGTCAGTCAAAACACAAGGCAACCAGGGTCAAGTTTCTGGGAAAACAGCCATTCCACGCAGGGAGCCGCACTATGGGCCAAGACCGATCTATACACATAGACATATTTCAGCTATACTGTTTTCATTCATGATTTTGTTTAGGAGCCAAAAGTCCAAACATGTCTCAACAATGACAATCCCTAACCCTCATTTTGGGGTTTAATTGTCACATTGATGATGGTGAGACGAAACATTTCCTATAAACGTTGCTAGCTACTTTTGGGAGGTTTTGGGAGAATATCAGTCTGAAATGATCAGAGGCCGTCCCATAGCGGAGTGTGTGTGTTTAGGTTGGGATAGGGTGTCACGTCTGCACATTTAGCGGCTCCATTGATGACGGCGTCTCTTCCTCACACCCCCTTCACACACACACACATAAACACACACACAGCCCATTCCATTCCATTCCATCCCTGTGCCCTAGCGTTCTCCCTGCTTATCATTCACTGGCTACATCTCCACCCCACACAGGAGGAGAGCCCTGCACACACGTTAATTTATTCCGCCGGCGCTCAAAGCCTCCATTACAATGAACACTCAGACAATAAAACGTGCACAATGAAAATGTTAATTTCCCTTATTATCATCCCCCTTAATTATTTGTTGTGACTGATAATTGCATTCTGCCCATTTGGTATCAGCAATAACCTTCTGCCTAGCGTTGTCTTGGGGGCTTGTTGAGAGTCGCTCCCCAGGCATGCCCACCCTTTTATCAAGACAAAGGCGAGCCGGCGCACACATAACCTTCCTTACGCCGCCTCCTAGTCTCCCTCCGCCGCACCCATAAAAGGAACAAATATTTTCGATGAATTAATCCACTCGGTTTATAATTTAATCCCTTTGCGTCTCGGGGTCGTGAAATACTTCTCTTAAAGTATGTTGCTATTACCCCACTTTGTACATTGAGGAGATGGTGGCGGATTATGCTTGGCCCTGGGTGAGGCGTTTGGTGCGGCTTCTTCGGTGTCATTAATTAGTAGTAGGGCTGTACGACATTTCTACATGGCTGAGAGTGTGTCACAAACACACACCGCCTGGCGCCGTTTTGGACAAGTAAGCAAACGAACATCATTTCTTTTTCCAGATGGTTTTAATTCGTTTTGCCTATCCGATTCCTAAGAGATATGCTTGTGGATCATTTTCAGCTTCATCAAATTGTTTAAGGCTCGCAATATTTTAGTTGTGCAGCTATTGCACCGATAATGAGCAGGATCCACGGAGAAGTGTTTATGCTGTCTTGTGATTGTTATATTGCTAATTGCTATTAACAGCAAGGACTGCTCACTGATGGAGCTAACCTAGCCTACCATTTAAAGATAATGCATCAATGTCAACTCTAATAAACATACGAATAACACAAAACATTTCTCACACATCATCTCAATAACATAACACGTGCCTAGGAATTAGGCTCTTTTCTCTTCCTTTCAAATGGATTGAGACATGAGGCACAGTTTGTAATGATTTGAATAAAATGAAAATGTGTTGTCTTGCAGTCTAAAGCAAAGTGTCTAGAATGGACACTTTTGGGGAGCCTCTGTGATGTAAATGAGCTAATATGTTGCACAGCACAAAAGCCTTCACCGTGCTGACTGAAGAGGAGCTTATGTTTTATTAGCATGAAAATGAGTGTATTTTGAGAGAGAGAGAGAGAGAGAGAGAGAGAGAGAGAGAGAGAGAGAGAGAGGAAGGCCAAGTGTCAACAAACGAGCAAGTGAAACACATGGGAGGAAACTTGAGTAGCTCACCAGTCAAAACATCCATTTCACATCTATCTATCATATGGCTGAGAGCCTTCAGTCCCAGATAACACACAACTGCCTCTGCGTATGGTGACTCAGCTGCTGTAGGGGCATTCTTTCTTTTGTTTGTTCTGTTTTAGGAGTGTGTGTGTGTGTGTGTGTGTGTGTGTGTGTGTGTGTGTGTGTGTGTGTGTGTGTGTATTGTTATTGAAGTTGTACATACTGTTTAAACTATATGTCAATCTGGATAAGAAGCTGTTTGCTGGGATAGGATAACTATCTTCAACCAGGCCATGTGACATACATTTCTCACTGTTGCATCTGTGGGCACTTCAGACGTGTAGATATCTCATCTCCTATCTCAAGGGCCATAAATCAGTGGTGATGAGACATGTACAGGGCCCCAGCAGAGACTAACGGCTAAATGTAATGGCAAAACCAATCTATCGCAAATAGCATATGCAGCACATGTCTGTGCATGTCTGTGCAAGTGTTAGCATGAATGAGTGTGTATACATGCATGGGTGAGTACATAGATACATTTATTTATTTGAGTCATTTAGCAGACGCTCTTATCCAGAGCGACTTACTGTAGTGACTGCATACATTTTCCATCATACAGTACACCTGTGTGTGTGTGTGTGTGTGTGTGTGTGTGTGTGTGTGTGTGTGTGTGTGTGTGTGTGTGTGTGTGTGTGTGTGTGTGTGTGTGTGTGTGTGTGTGTGTGTGTGTGTGTTTGCATGTATATTTGTGTCTGCCCAACCCATGTGTAAGTACAGATGTAGGATATTAATTTGATATCCCTGTTGGAGGAAAACTTTCCTGCAATGCAATACATTTTAAACATGTAGTGGATTTGAAGTTTAAAAAGGTTTCTCAAGTTTGTAATTTTCACTTTAGATATTTCAGACTTCATTTACCCTTACGAAAATGCATCAACCCCTACAAAAATGTCCATGAATTATAATCCACATAATAATTCCCATTTCCTGTTACTGCAGGATTATTTTTCTGCTAAAGCAAGCTACTGTAGCTCAAATCTGGATCCTACATCTGCATGCAGTATGTATCTGTGTGTGTCTGTGCAAGTGTTAAGTCGCGCGCATTCCTCCCATCCGAAACAGTGTGGAACAGTTAGTGCATATTTTATGACAACATTTTGTGACGTTTTTGGTTCGTTTTGGTCTTGGGCAAAGGTTTTCTCAGCTGTTTGTGCACACAAAAATGTTTTCTTGAGGCAAGCCGGAGTCTAGGACCATTCGCCTGTGATTGGTCAACAGCTGGGGTACTTTAATAAAGTTTTTGTCGGCGTTCAACGAGAGACGAATTGTGTTCATGCAAAACGTCAAAATGAATGAATAATATCTTGAGCTATTTTAGATTAAATCTGAATATTTTGAGGAAGTGTGTACTGGCAATGGCGTCTCAAAATGGACAAACAATACTATTTCAAGCGAAGGTCTTTTAAGGGAGAATGCGAGCACACTCGTTCGGCTCGCCTAGCCGAGTTCGTCTAAGCACCAGCTGAACAGAAGCATGCGGACGCCTTTAGCATGAATGAGAGTGTGTGTACTTGTGTGTGCATGTGTGAGTACTTACATACGTATGCACGTGTGTGTTTGAGTGTATTTGTTTGTCTGCCCAACCCACATGTAAGTTAAGGGCCGAACTTCAGCCGCGCTCCCTCTTTCCCCTCTGCCCAGCTGGTGTGTCTTCTTGTGTGGTGTGTGGCCCACCACGGTCTGAGACTAAACACACATTCTAACCTCCAGCCCTGGAATCCACCACGGGGGTCATTTAAACCGGCTCTTACAGGTGCAGCATGCAAGGTGTCCTTCCCCCTCTATCCTCTCTGCCCATACATCATCACATGTCAAGGTGGTAAGCGACATCTCGCCCCCGCATTCCCTGCATTCCTCCTCCTCTTCCCTTTTTCCATAGTACTGCTGCTGGTGTCCATCCACCAGCCAGGCAAGGCCAGCAGTTGCCAAGCCCTCCAACCCTTCCAGCCCTCCAACCCTTCAACCCCTCCAACCCTTCCAACCCTCCAACCCTTCCACCCCTCTAACCCTTCCAGCCCTCCAACCCAGCCCTCCAACCCTTCCAACCCTCTAACCTTCCACCCCCACTACCCCCCCCAGCCCTCCGGCCTGATTGCTTTCCCTACCTCCCACAGACGTGACAGGTGGCAAGGCCAATGGGGAACATTTAAACCTTGGTGTGCGATCACACTACAGGAGGACTCCCCTGACCTCTGCCCCCTGACCTCCGAGACACCTGCACTGTCTGACTGCACTTGGAGTAACCATGGCCCTATCTGTTGTCAGTGTGTGAGTTCAACATTCAGCTCAACTGATGATGTTCTGAGCCAGATGATCTGTGTTTGTTTTGGATGTCTTGTTGAGATAGAGTGACCTATTTATTACTATTACATTATCATTTTAAAGGCCAAATAATGATAAACATACCCATAGTTTTTTTAGCAATATAACTTAATGTGGTATAAATTGTGGTATTGTGGCTTTGAAGTACACGTTTATGGGCAGAATACTGTCTTATTAAAGAGGTATCAGAGACATCTTACACTCTGCAGAACAAGTCTGTGTGACTCATTAAAAGGGGAATCACATGCTACATTATAATTAATGATTAAAACATCTACATTAACCAGGCGTTCGCTGGATGCAACGTGGTTGCAATTGCTATAGATGTTTTCCATTTGATTGCCAAGCTTACCATCTCTATCTTACCTTAATGAGAATTCATGCTGAATAGCCAACCTATAACACACACACACGCACGCACGCACACACACACACACACACACACACACACACACACACACACACACACACACACACACACACACACACACACACACACACACGCTTGTGCAGGCATATGCACAAGCACACACACATCTTACACATGCCTTGTATGTGAAAGGGCATGAGAGAAAGAGAACTACACTTGTGTGCAGTAAACTAAAATGAAATGTAGAAATACAAGGACAAGGGCTACAGCCGTGATCATGGTCCACTCTAGTGGTGCTCTCAGAGTGGGGATGGTGTTCTACAGGGACAGGCAATTTGCCTCTATGTACATGCTCCTTACAGGTCTTCGACTCCTCTGGGGTAGTGCTCTCTCCCTCTGTATTGTCCAGTAGCGGTTTGTGGGTAAAATCACTGGGGAACCTATGCGTTGTGATAATTGCGTTGTTTGCTCTGTAACATGTTAGTTCACATGCTTTGCCACTGTGATTTGTAGGCGTAAGGCCAAGACAATAAGAAGACACAGTGGCAGAATAAATTCAACCTTTGTTTCATTACGTAACCGGAGAGCAACATCTGAAGTCCACTAAGCATATTGCATGTAACAGACAGCATGGTCAAGCAAGTTAATGTTTCCGACATTTAGTCCAATAAACGTATGCTAAATATGTTGTGGCTGTCAATGGTTCTGTTTTCTGTGTGTGTGTGTGTGTGTGTGTGTGTGTGCGTGCACGTTCGCGCAAGTAGAAAAACATATTGACTCACCCTAATTTTAGAGAAATGCCAATGCCATCCTCCTCTCTTTCATGTTGATGAAACGGTCTATCACTCTGTCATACAGTACACTATGTAATTTTTGTTTTCATAGGGTACCTGGCTAAAACGCTTGCTCACTAGCCTATCTTCCATCCATGGGCAACGTTAGCTAGCTAACATTAGCCTTCTACATCTAGCTACATATTGAACATCCATCTTTTAGGCCAGGGGCACAACGATGTATGAATGAATGGTTGGATCAGAATAACCGTTATAATAATTGGCCAGTTCAGAGAATTCAGTAAAAACACAAGTCCAAATCCCTATCTCTTTTTGGTGCTCCAGGACCATTCACAGTTGAGCTCGCTCAGTTCAGCTCAACGCTGAGTGACATTATTATTTTTTTAATCAAGGGTACTTTTAGCCTCTTGCGAATTCATCGAAAATTATGAAACACAAAGAGACAAAAGATAAATAATTGTATTTTTTATTTATTTTGTTCTTGGTAAATTTGTTGGGGAAGCCTGGCTTCTCTTGTCATCCATGAATACACGCCACTGGCATTGTGGTTCGGCAGCTTCTGTGAATAGAAATGGTTTAATAAATGGCGGCTAAGTGACATTCATCACCATCCCTCTGTAATTATTGGCTGATTTAAAGGGCAAGAAGGCGGAGCTATGCAACAAGATTTTATTGCATACACCAGCAATACCGTAAAATATTCGAAATCCCTTTGATAGATGTAGGATCTTAATTTGACCTGTGTTGTCTGTAGCAACAGGATTTGAACGTTTAGTCATGGCTGCTTGATCGGTGGTTAGCTTGCCAGAAGTAGGTTACATGAAAAATGTAACACAATGTAACTGTGTTAGCGTGGGTGTTCAGGGGGCACAATTTTCACGTACGGGTGAAAAGTGTGCCCAAAGTAAACTGCCTGCTACTCAGGCCCAGAAGCTAGGATATGTATATTCTTAGTGGATTCGGATAGAAAACACTCTGACGTTTCTAAAACTGTTTGAATGATGTCTGTGAGTATAACAGAACTTATTTGGCAGGTGAAACCCCGAGGACAAACCATACAGGAAAAAATGTTTTTGAGAACACTCTATTTTCAATGTTTTTCAGTGGGAATCTAGAATTATAAGGCAGTTGCTTGCAGTTCCTATCGCTTCCACTGGATGTCAAGAGTCTTTAGAAATTTGATGTTTTTCCTTTGAGAAATGAAGAAGTAGCCCTGTTCAGAACGAGGGTCGAGTGAAGTGTACTGTTGTGGTTGAGGCGCATGACCTGAAAGCTCGCTACACTTTGTTTTCCTCCGGTATTGAACACAGTTTATCCCGTCTTAAATTTGATTGATTATTTACGTTTAAAAATACCTACCGTTGGATTAGGAAAGTTGTTTGAAATGTTTGGATCAAGTTTACAGGTAACTAATGAGATAATGTGCAGTCATGTTGCGCGAGTTGGAATCGGTGTATTTTCTGAATCATATGCGTCAAATAAATGGATATTTTGGATATATAACGACAGAATTTATCGAACAAAAGGACCATTTGTGATGTTTAATGGACATATTGGAGTGCCAACAGAAGAAGATCTTCAGAGGTAAGGCATGAATTATATCGTTATATATGTAAATCAAAAAGGAAAAATCTCAGCAATGAAAGACAAAAATGACAAAAATGAATGTAAAGTTTACCAAGAAGTGTGTGTGTGTGTGTGCCTATGTATTTGATCACACATCAAGTCCCCCCTCTCCATTTCCTGGGTGAGTGGTCCCCAGTGTGCGGCTGTAAAGTGAGTGTAGCTGGGATAAAGCCCCTTTACTCTCCCCTCATTTTCTCCACGACTCCCTTAATCCTCACACTGACTGCTGTTGGAGGCTAACCTCTGACCCCCAGTAGATTTCACGGATTAGGTCAACCCTTTATGTTTCCACACCCCCTCTAATCCCGACACTTTCACTTAACGTTGAATAAGCCCCCCCCTGGTTCATCTTTTAATTCCACTCCACACAGTGCGGTTTGAGCCTAACCTTTACCGTAGGTTTTTCCTGGTTTGGCCCCATCACCACAAACAATAGGGGTTAAAGAGAGAAGGATTAGGGGGAGGATAAATTAAACGCTGTGTCTTCCCACTGTTGCCGGACCTTTGATGTGAACAGAATGTTTCCAGGGCTCAGAGGAAAGCCATTAAACACTATGTATTCATATGGCCTGTTTGAACTATGGGGGAAGGAGATTTGCTGAATTCTTGCAATTTCATTAGCTAAAAGAAGAACGATTAATTTTACAACTATTTTGCAGATTTCTTAAATATAAAAAAAGACATATAGACACTAATTTGTATTTGTGAATAACTACATTTCTCAATGTATGCTTTAAGAAAAAGATATAATACAAAATACATAATTTCTATTTGATTTATATTAATTCCCAATAATCTCTCACACAATTCATAAACACATACAACCACCAAAACATATATGTACTGATAAATCAATTGCAGCTACTACAGAAGTATGAGTGACAATATGAGTGACATTATAGCTAATAAGGACTTGTATCCTGTTCGTCAGAAGAACACCAGCAGGCCTCTCCACTCGGTCTCCTCCCCCTTAGACAATGGATGACTCAGAGGTTGGACCGGATTTGTCTAGAAAGGATACATCTTTTGTCAAAATTGACTTTTTGTAGCAGGTTTATGAGAACTTATACAGAAGGTTATGATCATTAAAGTAGCAGGTCAAGGGAATTGGGTTGAGGTTAGGAAAAGGGTTAGGGTTAGCTAAAAGGCCATTTTTTTTTACAAAAGCTGTATCCCATCTAGACATGCTCGGTTGGACCAAACAGATGCTCTACACACACATCTCAGTAATCCTGAATTGATTTTTTTTATATATTGCAAATAATATTAACAATGTGAAAGTAAAAATAAAATAAAACATGTTGGTTAAGAATTGTTCTCAACTTGAATGAAGGCATTTGGGAAAATAGTGTAAACAGACCTATTTCACAAAGGAATGGTAACAGCAGATCATGTGAAATGGAGAGAACCTGAATGTTTTAATTTCACCTGCTCTGTAAGAATGACATGAGAAAGCTCAAGTGAAGTGACAACCCGTGCAGGAGGCACTAGAGAAGTTGAAAACACTTGAATGGGTCCAGATGTAGGGTCTTAATTTGATCACCATTGTTGCAGGAGAACTTTCCTGTAATGCAGGACATACATTTAAAAAAAAAAGAAATTCAAAATTTCAGACTTGATTTACCCTCACAAAAAATGCATAAACCCCTTAAATAAATGTAAATAATTATAATCCACATGATTGTTCACATTTCCTATTGCTGCAAGATTATTTTCCCGCTGCAGCAAACTGGCCCAAATGAACCTCTACGGGATCGGTGTCCCCCCCGCGGGTCGGTTCAGCTAACGTAGGCTAATGTGATTAGCATGAGGTTGTAAGTAACAAAACATTTCCCACAACATAGACATCTGATATGGGCAGAAATCTTCAATTCTTGTTAATCTAACTGCACTGTCCAATTTACAGTAGCTGTTACAGTCAAAGAATACCATGTTATTGTTTGTTGTTTGAGGAGAGTGCACAATTATGAAAATGTATTAATAAACCAATTAGGCACATTTGGGCACTCTTGAAACAACAATTTGAACAGGTATGCAATGGTTCATTGGATCAGTCTAAAACGTTGCACATACACTACTGCCATCTAGTGGCCATAATAAAGATTGTGCCTGGGCTGGAATAATAGATTATGGCCTTTCTCCTGCATTTTAAAGGTGATTGTCCCCCCCCCAAAAAACACATTTTTTTCTTTGTATTATATTTGACCAGATCTAATCTGTTATATTCTCCTACATTAATTTCACATTTCCACAAACTTCAAAGTGTTTCCTTTCAAATGGTATCAAGAATATGCATATCCTTGCTTCAGGTCCTGAGCTACAGGCAGTTAGATTTGGGTATGTCATTTTAGGCAAAAATTGTAATTAAAAAAAAGGGTTTGATCCTTAAGAGCTTTAAGATCCTACATCTGTAAACCATTATGTCAAGCACACTAACAGGGCAATGAAGAAACCAGAAATTAGCATTGCTATTTCTAAAATGCTAGTTTTAAGGGATTTTTTAAATGTGATTGATGACATACTCTATTCTAATATTGCAATGAACAGACATATTAAAGTTGTATTTCAGGAGCCTCAGTTTGAAGAATGTGTGTTTAAATGGAACTCTGCTTTCTGAGCCAACAAGATGCAATTGCTTATGCTTTGATTTTGGCCACTGAATAGCAGCTCTCAGTATGACATTGAATTGTAAGCAGTATCCATCCAATGGTGATAAACCATGCTTATCTTCCCAGCACATGTGTTTCTGATCTGAACACAAAATAAATAGGATCCCATCAAATAAAACATAACTACCACTGGATAACAACACAACAAAACTAAATACAAAACAGGCCAGAACATCCCTTTATCCACCCACCCATCCCTCTATTCATCCTTCCATCCTGGAGCACAGAGATTAATATGTTCTCCATCGCATGATCTAAAGTGAACTCTAGCTATTCCAAAGTTGTGCTCTGGCAGGGGTCTGACGGTTGAAAAAAAACCTAGGCCCTGAAACGTTGTCTGATTTTCCCATCAAAATAATGAAACTTGAGCATTCGCAGCGCTGAAATGCCAGAGAGAATACAGGGCCCAGGTCTGTCATGCAGACATCAAAGGCCTGAGTCCTACTGCACTGAGTTTGCCCCCCCTCTGCTCTTCCGAAGTTGCATTAAATAATTGCTTACCCAGAATTCCTCTGGAGTTTCTGCTGCCTTTGTTTTCTTTTGCCTCCATATGGTATACAGCCAAAGAAAAACATAATATTGACCCATGAAGAGAGAGCTATTACCACGATTCAGAATTCATTCAACTGACAGTGGCTGGTGCCGACGAATACGATCGGACTGATTGACATGCAAGTGCCACACGTTTTCTTTTGGAACCTAAAACGTACTTTCCCTAATGTATGCCATCTTCTTTTTTTAATGGTATGTTGGAGGAGGCACCGTAAGAGCACCAAACCTGGGATCAAAAATTATTTAAAATAATTTCTTACACTTTATCTGTGTTCGATTGAGCTTGCCTGGCTATATGGAACCAATATAATAGTCCCCCAAAAAATCGAGATCCTGCCCATCTGCAGCAAGGCTAGAGCAAATGTTTAAGATTTGCATAAGAAAATAGCATATGAACCCAGGTCTGAGGAAAGAAAGACAGACATGTTGGCTGGGTAGAAATGGAGTGTGATTTTGTGCACAACATTCGTCTGGATTACAGGGTGGCCCTCGCGTCCTTACTGTGTTATTCATCAGGCCAGATTTGGAAGTGTGACAGAACGAGTCAAAGGGAATCATCCTAATTGAAGTTGTCACGGTGAGATGCATGAGAGAAATATCAGTCTTTGTAAAAACGAAAACATAAGAAATCCATACGTTCTATTTTAGATCAGCCATCCTAGAAGATCTTATAAGGACAGAGGGTGATGATGGCCCTAGAATTTGATGTAGAAAAGCACATTATATATTAAATAAATATTATTTATAAGTGTATCAAGCCGTAGATGTTGAAAGAGAATCCATGTGTTTCCCATCCCATCTTTTAATGCCCGTTCCTGGGTTCAAACCTCGAGGCTACCTGTAGAATACGGTGACAGACAACATGTACACTCATCTTCAAAGGCCTCACTGTGATCCCAGTCATAGTTCAAGGCTCCTTTGCATGACCGTATGCAACTACATTTTCAGGACTAATATTTTATGTACCCACATCTGGCAATATTTTTTTCTCCGTACTGTATAGTCATATTTCGATATAGCTCGTCCTCTGTCTTTCGGTCATTGTATGTGCTGTATCCCATGAGTAGTAAAGTATCCACTCTTTAATAGCATCTGCCAAGATATTGTTACAGTTTGAGGCACATGATATTAATGCAGCTTTGGCAATGCACAGCTACCGACTGTAAAAAAAAATATATATATATATATATATATATATATATATATATATATATATACATATATTTTTTAAAAGTATTGCTTTCTTTGTACCCCTTCAAAATGCCCAAACATGTAACTCTCCCAATTTATAGTCATGGTAATATTTCGGAAATTCACCCATTAATGAATTCATAGTGAGACAAAAACTTTTCTCCAGACGACTGACTGGAATATTCTTCGACAATTTCCCCTCAGGAAAGCCGTTGTGTTTCATGTAAAGCTTAGTGCTCTTTGAATAGTGGCTAGATGATGAATGGAGTGCTTCATAAACCCACACAGTTGCATCGGAGCTAAACGGCGACTTAAGCAACATAAACCCCAAACTCTTCCAATGTTCAATTGGGAAAAAAGCCACAAAAGTACATTTCCGGAAAGTCGAGTCGCCTGGCTGTTGAGCAACGATTCTGTCACTCTTTATGGTTTTTTGGGAGCTCATAAAATGCATACGCAGCTTGCACAAACATCCAGATATTTGTCATTCCAAGAGAAGCCATCGGGAACAATGAGACACATTGTGGATTCACAGGTCCTCTTCAGTTTACCACTGGGACAGGAGGTGGACAGATCAAAGTAAAGTGAGATGTTTCCATAAAAGGACGTTATCTTGGAGAAAGCTGATGCCCTTTCCAAGAAGACTTTTGTTGCAGGCAGGGAGATCGGCATTGAGAAGTGTCCCAAGTTGGTATGCTTCAACTGTCTACACCTCTAACTTTGCTCATAGGCAAAGTCTTTTACAAGCTAAAGGGGAGTGTAGGAGGATGCCTGCCATTGTCACACGGTCCGGTTCTTGATGGATATATTTTGATTGACATATTTCTGGCTTTGGTCTCACCTGCTCTACAGATGATTGGGGTGGATTAGAGTTGCAGCATGCTTTTCCAGTTGCTGCTTTGTGCTTTTGAGGGTATCCAGCAATGTCCTCTTAAAATGTTTAAGTTCACTAGAGAGTACAGCACTGTTAGTCAAAACGAACCCTAAAGCTTTACCACATGCAACAGTCTTCCAGATTTGATTTGAAACTTCAAGGTGAAGTCAAGTTGAGGGAAACAGTTATGACTTGGTGACTTGCATTGTGTCCATATCTAACTCCTTGAGCTTGAGTTTGGGGAGATTATTTTGGGACAAGTGTCCAGTTTGGGGACAAAATGTGTCTATTTGTAAATAACCTGAATTGTTTCAAGCAGACCACCATAGTCCCTGTGCCCAAGGAAGCGAAGCTAGGCTACCTCAATGATTACAGTCGGTAGCCATGAAGTGCTTTGAAAGGCTGGTCATGGCTCACATCAACAGCATCCTCCTGGATATCCTAGAACCACTCAAATTCGCATAACGCCCCAACAGATCCACAGATGATGCCATCTCTATTGCACTCCACACTGCCCTTTGCCACCAGGACAAAAAGAACACCTATGCGAGAATGCTGTTAATTGACTACAGCTCAGCGTTCAACAGCATAGTGCCCACGAAGCTCATCACTAAGCGAAGGACCCTGGGACTAAACACCTCCCTCTGCAACTGGATCCTGGACTTCCTGATGGGCAGCCCCCAGGTGGTAAGGGTAGGCAACAACATGTCTGCCACGCTGACCCTTAAGACTGGGGCCCCTTAGGGTGTGTACTTAGTCTCATCCTGTACTCCCTGTTGATCCACGACTGCGTGGCCAAACACAACTCCAACACCATCATTAAGATTGCTGATGACACAACAGTGGTAGGTCTGATCATCGACAGCGATGGGAGGAGGTCAGGAGGTCAGAGAACTGTCAGTGTGGTGCCAGGACAACAACCTCTCCCTCAATGTGAGCAAGACAAAGGAGCTGATAGTGGACTACAGGAAAAGGAGGGCCGAACAGGCCCCATTAACATCGACGGGGCTGTAGTGGGGCGGGTTGAGAGTTTCAAGTTCCTTGGTGTCCACATCACCAACGATCTATCATGGACCAAACATACCAAGACAGTCCGTGAAGAGGGCCCGACAAAACCTTCCTCCCCTCAGGAGACTGAAAAGATTTAGCATGGGTCCCCAGATCCTCAAAAAGTTCTACAGCTTCACCATCGAGAGCATCCTGACCGGTTGCATTACTGCCTGGTATGGCAACTGCTCATCATCTGACCGTAAGGCGCTACAAAGGGTAGTGCGTATGGCCCAGTACATCACTGGGGCCAAGCTTCCTGCCATCCAGGACCTATATATAGGCGGTGTCAGAAGAAAGCCCATAAAATCATCAGAGACTCCAGTCACCCAAGTCATAGACTGTTTTCTCTGCAACCGCACGGCAAGCGGTACCGGAGCGCCAGGTCTAGGACCAAAAGGCTCCTTAACAGCTTCTACCCCCAAGCCATAATACTGCTGAACAATTAATCAACTGGCCACCGGACTATTTACATTGACCCCCCCCCCCCCCCCCCATTTGTTTTCAACACTGCTGCTACTCGTTGTTTATTATCTATGCTTAGTCACTTCACCCCCACCTACATGTACAAATTACCTCAACCAACTTGTGCCCTCGCACACTGACTCGGTACCCATATCCCATGTATATAGCCTCGTTATTGTTATTTTATTGTGTTACTTGTTATTATTTTTTACTTTAGTTTATTTGGTAAACATTTTCTTAACTCTTGACCTGCACTGTTGGTTAAGGGCTTGTAAGTAAGCATTCCATGGGAAGGTCTACACTTGTAGTATTCGGCGCATGTGACAAATAGAGTTTGATTTGATTTGATTTGGTGAGCATGTCAAGGCGGGAGCATCCATCGAGCCACGAACATTAAGACACAAATAAACTCAGCCAAATCGGGTCCCTCGCTTAGCACGAGTTACAGAGGACGTGAGAGAATGTAGATGTCGACACCACAAATTGGCAGTCTTGTCCCAGCTGAGGTTTTAGCTGGTCTTTCTTTCCCTTGCATAAAAGTCTTGCACACTAAGACGTAGAACGTTTTAACAGAAAACGCTTTCTGATGTAAAAAAGCACAAGGAGTAAAAGCAAGTCTCCAAGGTTGGGTGTGGAAAACCTTGGGGCCCTAGCCAAAGATCTCAATTTTTTTCCTGCTGAGATTACATGGTCAGGAAAAGCAATTGGACCTAATCATTGCTGATATGCTGATTGACCAAAGTCGTAAATATAACGTTATTTGTTGGTTGGGTGATGTTAGGACAAGGGATTTATCACGGAATAGGAACTAAAGACCACCGTGAAGGATGAATCCGTTTTATGCCAGAGTTCAACTACATGTTGTCGCCGTGAGCCCGGAGATGCACCAACTACACACTGCAGTTGTTTGTTTCTGTCACTTGTAGAAATACGCCTCAGGCACACGATGGAATACGGCGCTGTGTGCTGGAAAAGAGAACAAATCCTGCCATAGAATGAAATCAAATCATTGACTGTGCCTGTTTTGACACATTAAACCAAACATGCCAACGACAGTCAGTGCTGAGGCACGGGGGCTCTGTGATGATCTGCTGGTTTCTCCAGCGAGTGAATGTGACGTCCGTCAGCAAGAGGATCAGGGCTTTGGCAACCGGCAAGGCTCTGATTTACTGACAATCCTCCGTAAGAGTTCTTGGCTGCCGGAGCTGAGAGAAGGTTAGACGGAGAGGTCTGCCATTCATTTCAAGGGATTTGTAAGCCACTCGTGTACATTGTGAATGAATGTCAATGAAAACTGAGCACCCTATTAATCATTTAAACAGAGGAAGCCTTGTCGATATTTTAACCGACATGCTTACTAAGGTGCCTGCTTGAATCTGGTATGTCAGGGGTTTGAATTAGTCAGGGGTTAGCCATACAGCTGATGCTATAGGACTGTGTGGCAGTTGTGTGGAGAGGGCAAATAAGAAAAGGGTCTCAAGTGTAGGGCACTCTTCCCAGTGGTCCAGGGAAGGGGTCCAACTATCTGTCTCCGCCACTTAGACGCAGAGTAAAGGAGTGGGCCTGTCTTTGACCCCAGACACTTCCCCCAATCCACCCCGTCCCCCGTCCCCCCAGTCCCCCTAGCCCATGACATAGGACTACAGCTGACGTCGGAGAGGGTCAGAGGACTAGTAGATAACGGGAGGTACTGTTAAGGCTGGTCATTCTACACCCCGGCAGCCAGGCGAAGGATAGTAAAATGTGATACTTGTAGTAAAATGTGTCTCACAATTAAATTTAAAATAGACAAGGCTTATTACAGAGATGCACTGTAATACAAAGATGCACTGTAAAACAGAGATTCACTGTAATACAGAGATGCACTGCATTCGTGCTGGGTTCTGTCTGTGAGCTGATTTGGCTTTTTTCCATTGAAAAACTGATATCTTGATCATCGTTATGTGGATAAGTTGATGGCTTTTCCCGACAGTGATACAGAAAGACATGTATTAGACACACATAACACACATACCCCTCCAAACACACACACACACACACACACACACACACACACACACACACACACACACACACACACACACACACACACACACACACACACACACACACACACACACACACACACACATACACACACACGCACACACACACACACACACACACACACACACACACTCCACCAGCAGCAAACAATCGTCTGACGACTAAATCACTCGCACACATCCAGATCCATCCAGAAATAAAAATCCGTCCCATAACTGACTCACATTAATGCCGTCAATATGCTGCGAGCAGGCCGGGCCAGCCTTTCCAAATGAAAGTTTAACGACCGTGCAGTGGGCAGCCCAGTGAGTGAGATGATGAGTGTAATGTCAGAGACAGTTTGTTCCACATGGTTCCTATAAGGATCCTGCATGCTGGGCCAACGAATGAGGACGTGACTTTTGATTAGCCGAAGTACTTACTGGTGGGATGGGACACACACATGGAAGGACATGTGCACACATTCATGCACACACACACACACGAGCATGCACGCACACACACAGGCATGCACACACGCACACACATACAAGAGGGGGTGAGTGTAGGAGTTATTTAGCCACCGCAGCACTAGTCGAGGAACATCTTGATTATCCTGTCAGTGATCAGCGTCAGCTCGTCTACTTCCAGAAGTGCACCGTTTGCCCAGGTCTATATTTCATTAGTGGGCCTGTTAAATACATAGTGAGGAGCCACACACACACACACACACACACACACACACACACACACACACACACACACACACACACACACACACACACACACACACACACACACACGTAACGTCACTCTTGCTATATTCTGAAAGAGCAGTCACAAGTCACGGGATGCTAGAGAATGTCACAGCACACGTAAATGAATACACTAAGTATGCAAAGGTTTTCCTGTGCCTGTTAGGTGTATATGGCATTGCCAAACAGAAATAATAAATATCCACTCCTGTACGGAATCTTTGAAATTGAGAAGTCCTCAACTTTGAAAAGACTTCAAACTCCAAACAAACATGAATTGAACTGAATACTATTTCCCAAATACTAGTGGAAAGACTCAGAAACCTTTCTGTCTCAAGATCACACAGAGGCCTTGTAGAAACAGGTGACCTTTCCATCCGTCTGTAAAACGGGCTGAAGCTACAGCATATTATCCACTGGACTTGACCCAGTCATGTCTCTCACTACAGTCATTAGATATGCACCTTCCAGCAGAGCCCGAGCCCGATTCCATAATTAAGTGAATCATCTACTGGTCGACAGTCATATATGCTTCCCAAGGCAGTTAGTTCTTGGGAAAAGCCGCGTCTGACAAAATGAGGTTTGCCCTCTGTACACAGATAATGAGGCGAGCTCCTGACAGGTGCGCCGTGATTAGGAAGTTTCTAACAGCGAGCTCATTCCGCACCGGCCCTCGACGGTAAACACACTCATCAGCGCCGCGGCCGTCCCCGGAGAGGAGAGCATGTTTGACATTATTAATTGGCTTTTCTGTGCGAAGGAGTCAAGGAGATGAAAAGGTTTATCAAGCTGAAATAATTAATTTTCGCCCCCGAATTCGCTGACAGTTCAGTTCTTCTTCTTCGAAGAAGAGGAAGAGGAAGAAGAAGAAGAAAAAGAAAAATAATGATTTTCACTTCTTTTTCTTGATTTTCTCCCTCCCGCCTTTGCAGTTTTTAGCGGGGGACCGGAGGAGACACATTAGTGGTGGAAATGTACGATTTTTCATAAAATACAATTAAAAAGGAATTTAATTAACTCGAACCTGTATGAAGGGAAAAGGTTAGTATTATCTCGGCCTTTACAAAGCCTAGAGATTAGTGGATCCACATTATGTGTCTAGTGCGGCGTACACTTCACTCCAATTAATTCAAAACTAAAGGGGAAATGATGTAGTCTGATAATGGCAGACTTTCACACAGTACTTTAATCACCTCTACTATCAGCGATGTGTATGGTCTCATAATTGCTTTAATTAGTGCAATTGAAAAATGTCCATGTGTTAAGCAGGAAAAGTTGGAGTGCACCTGAACAATGGTGAGAGAGGTGGCCAGTTAAGTGGAACTTGAAAGAGTCTGAGAGGGACATCCCTCTTGAACCCAGAGAGATCAGTACGAATTGATAATGTAGTCCTGGAAGAGGAGGAGTTTTGGCACCTTCCAGAGGAAGGCATAAAGCCATGCAGAGACAAATGTAGTGTCCATTTTAGGACATCAGTCTTTTCCAGCAGACAATGCATTACTAATGCCTTCAGGGTTAATAAAGGACACCCTTTCAGGTTAGAATAGATGCAATGACGTTTGAAGACTGAAAAGTGTCCTGAAATGGATTTCGAATTGGTGGCCTTTAGTCAGTCCAACCATCTCATCTCTCATCCCTGCTATTTTAGCTCTTCATCAAAAACCATCTGAGGGAGACAGAGAAAAGTGGGACAGATGTGACATCATCAAAGTGGGACAACATGTTATCTCGCTGTAATGTTGTGAAATCAGGCGAATGAAGTGAGTTCCAAGCTTGTCGAAGCCCGATGCCCCACTGTAGAAGCACCATCGCTCTCCGTAAATTACCACGTTCTTTGTAGACTCTCTCTCTGTATACCCCTGGCACCCTGAGCCTTGATCATGTTTAATAATGCCCTCTTTCCTTCAACCCCCCCAGGCCCCTCATGCATCTTGCATCCATCCATCCCCCCTGAACAATATGGAGGATATAAAGGAATAATAGAGATAACTCCAGGCTTGAGTCCCCGGGCCTCTGAGACGCAGGATCCACTTTCTGCTTCACTTCACATGCAGAGCTCCATATTAAAACAAATCCCCATCTCGGCTCCCCAAACCATGTGTGTGTGTGTGTGTGTGTGTGTGTGTGTGTGTGTGTGTGTGTGTGTGTGTGTGTGTGTGTGTGTGTGTGTGTGTGTGTGTGTGTGTGTGTGTGTGTGTGTGTGTGTGTGTGTGTGTGTGTGTGTGTTCGCCAGCTCACTGGGTCTTGGGGGTACCATGCCTCAGTAACCCACAGCCACACACAATATTTACCATTCATATTCCAAGCTAACGTTATTAGATTTGGTGCTTTGTGGACAATACCCAGAGATAAATGAGCACAATGCCTTCAGATGACATCATGTATTCTTCTCGACTGTGATGCATATATGCCAATTAGGACGGTTGTTATGAATGTCTTGTAAATGCAGTTGATGTCCCTTTAGAAGTGTTGCATTTTTGTCTCTTGGATGTTGAGCACTCGTGCATTATTTAATCATGTTTGGGATGTTGAATGAATGAGCTAATGAATTTATTAGATAATTAAAAAATACATACAGCCGAGTCACTTGCGTTAGTCTGAGACGTGGTCCTGAAACCTCAAATGACACAACCCCTTTAATTAAGACTAATTACTTTCTTTGTGCTACAGGGAGATAATCAATTCCACTGGCATCAACATTTCCCATAACAGAAAATCAGCCCCCTTTATGCTATTGGCTTACAGACAATGTGAGTGTTTTCCCATCTCTGCTTATAACAATTCCCTCATTGTGAACCCAATTGAATCATTTCCATGAGCATTCACATGTACGCAAACAAGTGCAAATAATACCACATCTTACTTCCTGGTTTTGGGGTGAATCCTATAGGTGGTGTTAAGTTATGGCTCAGACCCATTCGACTCTGGGGGATTATGATGGTGGATGTGGTGGATGCCAGGGTAGTCAGTCAGCATGGTGGGGGGGATATCATCCCTGGCCCAGTGTCCTATCCTCTGTCCCCTGGGGACTGGCCCCTAATCACATCTGGCTAGCTGAACTCAGATAATGAATCTAAATGGATCAATCTAAATTGGTCCTTTTGAGGAGCACAAAGATTTAGGGTCCTGGAACAGTGTTGGTGCCTCGGACTGGTCCTCATCTGCAACTTTCAATCGCCGGTGCAGTCTTGCATATCCCTTTAATTCCCTTTCTCACTCCATTATTTACATGTAGGACCCTGCTAAAAGGGGGCTGTGCCGGTCATTTCTGCACCCTCACCATATGGACATATGGAACAAAGAAGAATGGCATTGGTTGGTATTTTAAGTGAACATTTAGATAGGGCTTTTTTTATATCTCTTATACATTCGTAATAATTGTTTCTAATTCAGTAGGTATATTCCTTACTGTGTTATACTTAAATGTAACACCTAGCCTATATGTCAGCATATTGAACTACATAAGAAAAGAAAAAACACATCAATGGATGAAAAGCTAGTTGTGTCATTTAGGGCATAAAATAGAAACGGAGTTCAGTGGTTCTAATTGAACATGGCCATCTGTAGAGAAAGAGCAGTCTGGTTCCTTCCTCTTTCCATCTGGATGTGGAGAGCCCCGCCCCCTGCCTGTCAGTCAGGGAAGTTACCCCTCCCTCCCCTCCAGCCAGACACTGATACATCCACAGCCCCTTCTGCCTGTCAATCAAAGTCATCTGCTCTTCCTGCTCCTTTCAAGCTCATGTGAAGTGGGGGAAAATAGATTATGGGTGCAATATGACACCTCTCTTTCAAGGGACTCCAGTTTTTAAGTCTGATGATGTCATTCCAATTGTTTTCCCCATAGAAATACAATTACTATGTAAAACTATTTCTGTGTTTTTCCCTATGTTGTAGGAATATCTTTATCTTCAACAATCTTAATACAGTTGAAGTCAGAAGTTTACATACAATTAGGTTGGAGTCATTAAAACTCATTTTTCGACCACTCCACACATTTCTTGTTAACAAACTATAGTTTAGGCAAGTCAGTTAGGACATCTACTTTGTGCATAACACAAGTCATTTTTCCAACAATTCTTTACAGACAGATGATATCACATATAATTCACTGTATCACAATTCCAGTGGGTTTGAAGTTTACACAAACTAAGTTGACAGTGCCTTTAAACAGCTTGGAAAATTCCAGAAAATTATGTCATGGCTTTAGAAGCCTCTGATAGGCTAATTGACATCATTTGAGTCAATTGGAGGTGCACCTGTGGATGTATTTCAAGGCCTACCTTCAAATTGAGTGGCTCTTTGCTGGACATCATGGGAAAATCAAAAGAAATCAGCTAAGACCTCAGAAAAAAATTGCAGTCCTCCACAAGTCTGGTTCATCCTTGGGAGCAATTTCCAAAGGCCTGAAGGTATCACGTTCATCTGTACAAACAATAGTACGCAAGTATAAACACCATGGGACCACGCAGCCGTCATACCGAGACGCGTTCTGTCTCCTAGAGATGAACGTACTTTGGTGTGAAAAGTCCAAATCGATCCCAGAACAACAGCAAAGGACCTTGTGAAGATGCTGGAGGAAACAGGTACAAATATATCTATATCCACAGTAAAACGAGTCCTGTATCGACATAACCTGAAAGGCCGCTCAGCAAGGAAGAAGACACTGCTCCAAAACCGCCATAGAAAAGCCAGACTACGGTTTGCAACTGCACACGAGGACAAAGATCATACTTTTTGTAGAAATGTTCTCTGGTCTGATGAAACATTAATAGAACTGTTTGGCCATAATGACCATCCTAACACCATCCTAACCGTGAAGCACAGGGGTGGCAGCATCATGTTGTGGGGTGCTTTGCTGCAGGAGGGACTGGTGCACTTCACAAAATAGATGGCATCATGAGGTAGGAAAATGATGTGGATATATTGAAGCAACATCTCAAGACATCAGTCAGGAAGTTAAAGCTTGGTTGCAAATGGGTCTTCCAAATGGACAATGACACCAAGTATACTTCCAAAATTGTGGCAAAATGGCTTAAAGACAACAAAGTCAAGGTATTGGAATGGCCATCACAAAGCCCTGACCTCAATCCCATAGAAAATTTGAAGGCAGAACTGAGCAAGGAGGGCCTACAAACCTGACTCAGTTACACCAGCTCTGTGAGGAGGAATGGAACAAAATTCACCCAACTTATTATAGGAAGCTTCCACAGAAGGCTACCCAAAATGTTTGACCCAAGTTAAACAATTTAAAGGAAATGCTACAAAATACTAATTGAGTGTATGTAAACTTCTGACCCACTGGGAATGTGATGAAAGAAATAAAAGCTGAAATAAATAATTATCTCTACTATTATTCTGACATTTCACATTCTAAAAATAAAGTGGTGATGCTAACTGACCTAAGACAAGGAATTTGAACTAGGATTAAATATCAGGAATTGTGAAAGACTGAGTTTAAATGTATTTTACTAAGGTGTATGTAAACCTCTAAACTGTATGTCTTCACTAACAGTCATATGTTTTTCTAAATGTTCTCTCTAAATCAGTGTCATCATCATCATCATCCTCTCTTTTTCCAGAGCTCTGTGTTATGGGAATCTAGCATTAAGGCTTTAGTCCTGCTGGTGAGATCGAAGGAGAGGGTCCAGTGCTGGCCGGATGGACCCAGCCTATGAATGTTTATACCAGACTGGCTCTGGCGCTAGAACCTCAGGAGTACCGTCGGTGTTGGTTTTATACTGCTTTCACAGTTATAAATTGCATTCTTTCTGCCTCTTTTACAAATGAGAAGCAGGGCCCTGCTCTCAAGGAGAGGGAGATGGGCGAGGGAGGAGTGTGTGGATAATCTGTTGAAGAGCACGTTCTAGTGGTTTGAGAGAGCACAGCAGCGCTCGGTGTGGGACCTGCGGGAGAGGAACAGACTGCCACCCTGTCTCTGTCTGTCTGACACTGCAGCGCCATAGCACTCACACCAGCAAGGCTGTTCACTTTTCACAGCAACAACTAATCGGGATGGCAAAGGAGGAGAGCCCTGGGGAAAGAACACAATTAAAGAGCACAATTAGCTCCTGACTTAAAACACAGATTTTTAATGTAAGGCTGTCCTAATATGGACACCGTAATAGTGAAAATTGTAGCAAAAATATTTTTAGGATTATCATAACCACTTTTGTGACACTATGAAACAAAATACGTTTTGTATTTAAATGGATAAGATTGTGTGAACTGGAAAACATGATTTCATGCAGGAGAAACAAGTCCTCCTCGCAGTGCCAAGCGAGTCGTAGGTTAAATCTGGACTGAGGAAATACTAGTGGCTTTCTGTCCTGCTGTGTTAAAAAGGGCCACTTGATTCTTTTCTGAAGCTGCTTCTAGTCTGTTCACCCGACAGTTCAATATGGCCAAGGCAGGAAAGCAGGATGCTGATGAAAATATTTAAACAGTGTTTTTCTGGTTTATTAAGCTAGATAATAAATCCAGATATTAAATTTAAAAAATGTATGTTTTTCATACTTTTAAAACACTGATGTATTAGTGCCATTTGCGCTAGTTTTCTACTGAAATAATACCTCTTCATGGAAACGCCCGACTATAGCAATTCTGGAAATAAAAATAAGCCACTGCTGTTCAGATGTGTGATGTATTTACTCATATAAACTTCAAGGACTGGTTGTGTTTCCCCCTATATGGCACCATCAGCTGTCACCATTTAACCCCACACATCATCAGGTCTGCCCCACAATACCACCCCCAACAATGGGAACAAATCGCCTGAGTGTCTGTGTCCACACCAGGCCACAAGCATCCCCCATCTATCATGGCCTTGGATAGGGCCGCGTCCTGCCTTCTCTCCCCATACAACAGCACCCCAAAACCGGAGCCTTTGGACATACCGACCCCTGGGACCGACCACCAGCCAACCGGCCCGCTGGTCCATTGACCGGTTGAAAGGCACAATTAGAGAGGTTTTGTTTTATCCGAAATGCCTTTTGTGGGGTCTCTTGTGCTCTGTTGTCGGCTGCCACAGGAGGGGGACTTCATCAGTCACAGGGCTGAATGGCCTGGGGGGGTAAGAGGGGAAAGAGGGTTAAAGTGACCCCCTCTCTGAGCTGACAAGGAGGTTCCTCATTTAATGATAGAGCAACTGTGGAGCATCAACGGTCAGTCTCAACGGTCAGCTCTCCTGAGTGCTTCACATAAGGACTGCTGTAGCCTAATGTTATTAAAGTCCTCAACACGTGATGGAGGGTGGCCTTTAAGGGGATATACAGCCTGGACTTACAGATGTGAAGTGAGAGCCGCTTGACACCGTGTAGATATTTGAATGAGCCCGATTAGATATAGAAATGTTCTACTTATCTGAGACCTGAACTCAGTCTTCCTCAAAACTGCCTCTTAATTTGAGATAATTAAACAAGTATTAATAGTAGGGAAAAAAAAAGCCAAACACATTTCAGAGTTACTTCAAGACGTACGTCAAAAAAAAGTCAACAAATCAGTTTTAGCTGCATGCGATATTTATTTCAAGGCGAGATATTGGCTTTTAATGTAGAGCTTCAGGATCCTTCCATTAGGATGTTAAAATACCATGTCCATGACCACATCAGAACCTTTCTCTGCTTTTCAGTCTCTCCAAAAATAATTTCCTTACTCTGAGGACGTCTAATACCCTCAGATAACTTTAACATTGTTTTCCCTCCAAAATAAGAAGACATGGTTGACATCATTTGATATTCTTCCCAGGAGTTCTGAAAGTGGTCCATTAGTTGTATTATTCCTGTAAGAGTGGGTGCCAACTGTGCAGTCTGTTCATGTTACCCACTGTTACTGTGCTGTGGAGAGGGTGTGTGTGTGTGTGTGTGTGTG
Source organism: Oncorhynchus nerka (assembly GCF_034236695.1). NCBI lineage: Eukaryota > Metazoa > Chordata > Actinopteri > Salmoniformes > Salmonidae > Oncorhynchus > Oncorhynchus nerka. The sequence goes on along the minus strand of NC_088400.1, from coordinate 58,385,370 downwards.
TGTGTGTGTGTGTGTGTGTGTGTGTGTGTGTGTGTGTGTGTGTGTGTGTGTGTGTGTGTGTGTGTGTGTGTGTGTGTGTGTGTGTGTGTGTGTGTGTGTGTGTGTGTGTGTGTGTGTGTGTGGTGTTCGAATGTAGTGAATGGTTAATGTCGCAATGGCTAAACCCAAATATAAATTGATGTCAATAACAGGCAGATTTTAAGCCAAAGTATGGTTAAGACTACTCATCATATGACTATGATTTTTATATATAAAAAATGACAGTCTTTATAAAATCCAGAACGTTTACATTCCCAAGACATTCGAAACAACTAAAATTAGAACTGTGCAATAAATCAGGAAAATCCTCTGTGATTTCAGATTTCAGCACAGATCAAAGTACAAACGGTCTATATTGGAATGGAAAGCTGCTTTCGTCAGATTGCAGGGTGAGAGGTGCCGGAAGGACAGTGACATTCACGGGATTCGACATGGCGACATTGACACGGACGGCGAGATATCCGCCCCCGCCGCGGCCTACCGCCGCTCCACAAAGCTGTTATCACAGTCGTCCCCGTTTCCAGGTCGCAACCCTCAGCGGCGCCGGCATTATTGCGGCGCGGCTTGGTGCCACGGCGTGGCCCCAACTCTGCCATTGTCCGTGGGCGAAGCGTGGCCGCGAGGCGCTGAGCCTCCCTGGCAACCATCTGCCCTGTTCTGCCACCACGGCCCGGGCTTAGGACGGGCATGCCTCGACACATTAGAACACTAACTGAAGACTCACTGGGACAAAAAAAACGGGCCAATAGAGGACTACAACACACACAAAAGAAGAAGGAATGAGGCCTCTGAAGAAAATGTTAAGCAGACAGAGAGAGAAAAAGAGAGAGAGAGTGAGTGAGAGAGAGAGAGAGAGAGAGAGAGAGAGAGAGAGAATGAGAGAGAGAGAGTGAGAGAGAGAGAGAGAGAGAGAGAGAGAGAGAGAGAGAGAGAGAGAGAGAGAGAGACGGAGAAAAGGGGATGTGAAACCATACTTAGGCAGTGCATTTAGGAGAGGTTGTAGAGAAGATTTAGAGGGTGAGTTTTCTCTCACACGATCTCATCTTGTCTGTGATGCTCAGAGCTACTCCTCACCTTGGATAACATGTTACTGAGGAAAAGTGAGGCTCAGATGACACTTGACAACGATGAAAACACATACGGCATATTTTCTTCCTGAGAAACAGTGAATATCATAATAATATGTTGGCTTCTCCTACAACACATAAAACCATAGCCTTGGGTAATGAGGGAAAGTCACAATTCACTTTATTAGACAACTGCATAACATTTGTATTTTTCTTGCAAAGATATTAAGAAATTGAAATATGCCAGTCAAACTAAATGATCTTCTTTCTCTGAAATTGTTATTCATTGTTTTATTGAATATGGGATGTCATATAATTTAATTGTAATAACCCTATGTACTATTCATTTTGGCTTTAGACCAAAAATTATGTTTCAGAAGGTTAATTACTGCAGTGGGCTAAATCAGAGTGTTTCTTGGTCGTCTTAAACAAATCCACTGTGAAACAAAAAAAGTACACTTCACACACATGGTTGTGGGCTTAAAAAAAGAGGACACCTGTACCATTTCAGATATAGAGTTGAAATGTACTACATTATGAGTTGGCATCTTAAAATTTCACTTTATTTACATCACAGAACACTGCAATATAACAAAACCGTTTGACATCGAAACATCGACATTTCAGCATCTGTTTTTTTTTACACAATATTTATTCATGATGAAAAATATGAATAACAACTCCAACCATTAGTTCAGTAGATCATTTGACAGCAGGAAAGGGCTACAATTATACTGGTATGTTCTGCATCCAATGACATGGATGTCTCATGTTCTTTGACCTTTCTCACCTTGTTTTACCGATTTATATTCTAGCCCGTGGCCAGGTCTTCTCATTGTGATTATAAGCCTTTGAAATAAACTATGATGCCAACATTTTGCAACAGCTATTATCACTATAGACACTAACCCTGGTATCAAGAAAGTCCCACTATTTTGTGTCTCCAATGAAATGACTTATTGCTCTTTGACCTTTCCCACCTTGTTTTGCCTATTTCTAGTCTGCCACATAGACGTGTCTTCCAACCACGGTGTTATCAGCTTTGACAATGCAACTACTGTGTTGTACTGACATATCGTACCCGCAGGCATTGACCCCGGAGTCAACAAAAGTCCCTCCTAACCAACAGCACAGAGAAAAACAGAATACTGTGTGTAAGATGTGACTGTTGACGTCTTTGTGGCCGAGTTGCGTGGACATGTTGTCTTTGGGACTCTAAAACGTTGGTGACAGTTTGGACCAGCGTGTGTCTCAGGGGGGTGACAGTTGAAAGGTAAAGGGTTACCGACTTTCCTAAACAGTGACTGGGGAGACTGGCAGGCTGCTTCCCCACGCCATAGACCCAGGGCGGTGTCGGGCGGGGCTGGGCGGAGCTGGGCGGGGCACAATGCCGAATTAATCCCAGATACATCTTCCACTGTCGGACGCCTTGGCTTGTGTTCGCCTTATCGCCCCCGACCCAGGGTGCCTCAGAGACATTGACCCGCTCCTTTAGGCGAGACACCTTCATCCCCTCTAACGTCTCCTTTAACATGCAAACACCCTGCCTTTGTCTTCTCTGGCTCCTGGTGCCCTTTTAGGAGGCCCCGTCCCCAGCACCAGCCTGGAAACAGAGCGGGGCCGCGACAGGGAGATGATGGAGCCCTGTTTGATTTAGAAACCTACCGACGATTCCTCTTTTCCCAGAATTCTTAGCAAAGCCACTTTAAAACAGTGGGTTGAATCAACATAAGGATATTGGATAAAACTGGTTCAATGTGCTTCACTTCTATCAAAACTCTTGGTTCGTTTCCTGAAATTCTCTTGAAATACTTTGTAAGATCATTCATCATTCATCCATAAATATTCTACCTTTTTATGTTTATTTATTTTTAATTTTATATGTGTTAATATAGACAAAAACTGATGGTCAACAGTGCTGGAAAGCCAATAGCTGGCCATGATAACCATTCACTTTTGGCACGAAGTTGTCTTCAAGTGAATCTGCTTTGCTCCCTGTTTTAGCTCCCTTATAGTTCCTGGGAGCATTCAAAGACAACCGTTCACACACACTGTTAGAGCATGTGCAAGAGAAGATCGTATCGGGGGGGAGGGTCATGGGATCTAAGAGTTTAGACCATCGAGAGGTTGGAAACAGAGGTTAATGGGGGTTGGGGGGGGGGGGGGGAGTCTTCCTCTCCTGTCTGGACCACACAGAGGTACAGACTCTCCCTGCCACCGGGGCAGATGGGAAAGATGTGATGTCAACCAACCAATAGAGAGTGAGCGCCATCCCAAGGGGTTGTTTAGACCCTGGGATCAAACACCCTTTATCCAGTGTGGTCTGGCTGATTCCCTTTTATTTACTTCCTGAGTCGAGGCAGACCCCTTTGAGACCCCGGGGTTGGCAACAAGGCCGGTGAAAAAGGGGAGAGAGAGGGATGACACAAAGATATGATGAATGTAGCAGATGAAAATGAGACGGGGGAATGGTGGCGCGTTGCCAAGTCTCTTTCACCCCGGTGCGTTTTCAAAGAGCAGGGGGGCCTGAGGAAGGCTAGAATTCACCATGACCACCAGCAGATGCTCTCCCTCTCTTTAGTCTAGTCTTCTCTTCTAGTCATCTCATCTTCTTTCCTCTACACTAGGCACCTCAGCTCTCACATACAATGTATTGAACCAGAGGGACGTATAGCCCAGTCTCTATATCTGCCAAGATCATGCAATGCCTATTTCATGTTTCATCTTGTGAGGTTAATGATTTTGACTGGACTCAGTTCAAGACAAAGTTGTGAGGTTTCATCTCTCTGATCAACAACATAACGTATCTCTATTTGAAAAGGGAACTCTGTTGGAGTGGACTCTATTTGAAAAGGTATCTCTATTTGAAAAAGAATCTCTACTTGAAAATGGATCTCAATTTGAAAAGGGATCTCTGTTTGAAAAAGGATCTCTGTTTGAGTGGACTCTATTTGAAAAAGGATCTCTATTTGAAAATGGATCTCTATTTGAAAAAGGATCTCTATTTGAAAAGGGATCTCTATTTGAAAAGGGATCTCTATTTGAGTGGACTCTATTTGCGTTTACATATTTGACCCAATGCCATTTTATATCCTGACTCGCTCTGGGTTTTGTCCTCATTTTAATGTCATGAGGACCGTAGATGGAAATGTTTTCTTGCATTTATACTTGTGCAGTAACCCACTAATGTATTTGTACAGAAAGTTACTAAATGTCTTAAGTACCAACATACAAATGCAATGTTGTTACTAGAGAAAATACAGAGATATAGTATCATTACATAAGTATAAAGGGCCAATTACATGGCAATTGGACAAATAAAGGTTTAATGAATATGATCAAATGAAATTTTCAAAGAGAGGGTTGAATGATTCAAAAGATGAATACTTTATGAGTAAATCCAGTCAGAGGAATTGAGATTAGAATAACAACACACAAGTAGTTTACCTGGATTACAGCGTTCCAGGCTCCTGATGTGGGTTTGAAAGAGAGAGGATTTGCCATTTGACCTTTGGTACCTTTTGTCAACGTGAGTGGTCTCAGTGTTTGCCGACAACCCTCGCTGACACGAGTGATTTACAGGGCCTAGCTCAGGAGTTTATACACTTCAGTATTTAGTATCACTGTCATAAGACACTAGGACTCCGATTCTGATCCGCAGCTGTTTCAGGTCCAGCACTCGTCTTTTGTTCAGTGGTAACCTGCACGTACATGTGTACACCAGTGTCAAGTACCGTTTTCAGCAAAATTACCTTCTGAAATCACACAAAACAACACGCATATGGTGGATAACTAATCATTTTGTGTTCTTCACAATTCTTTTGTTGCTGTTGACAGGGAGTGGTGTACGGTTTGTCAGCCATTTTCTTATAGAAAGAGAAGTTTCATTTGGAGAATGTTGTTTATTGTTCATTAAAAAGTGGCATTTATCGGGCCACAAGAATGAGTGATTATATATTCTGGCACATCTTTGGGAATATGTCTTCATTTATCTGTAACATTAGGAATTGGTGCAAATCTCGTGCCGGAGAATGTTCATATTGGGAATTACATTTATAATGTAGCCTATTTCACACTATCATAATTTAACCTATACGTCGGCACAGTATACTGTTTTTGCCATCAATACCCTCAAAATGTATTTATTTGAAACAATGTAGAATACTTATGAATATAACAAACTTTACATACCTTTAGATTACACAAAACTCAATGAAGCCTCTTATCTTCTGGTGCTGTGACCACAACTAACTGTCACAGAGGCAGCGTGGCAGGCTATCCATCCAAAAAACATTGTCGACGACTTCACCTTCCAAAACACTGCCATTTCACTACAATTCTTGATGGGAATGTATAAGCATGAACAACGTCAATCCGTTTCAATTTTTTTGTTTTTGAACAAAACAGCGTCCGTGTATTGTCGATTATCCACGAAGCTCTCCACAATTTTCCTCTAAGAGGCGCCATGTGCGAGAAGGGCGTAAAAGCAGAACGTTCCCCCGCGGTGAGAGGCTGTGTGTCTGGGTCTTTTGGCCAGTGACCCAGCAGCCCGAGTCAGGGGCCCACAACGACTCTCACCCTGCTCTCTGACCTAATGTGATAGATAGATAGAGAGCCCAGAGAGGCATAACTTCCCACTCGCTAAAACAAGCACCAGAATCAGGTCAGAAATGTATTTCAATTATTTTACATGATTTAAATAACTTTGTCTGAAACAGTGGACAGAAAGTATATGTTCATATGTTGCATGTTTCCTTTGAAAAATACTCCTGCACAGGGGATTTCAATTTCATAGATTGAAAACATTGGTCAGAGAAGCTAGGGGATTCCATTGTAAGGCTAAAAAGTACATTTCTACTTTTTACAGTTAGTTTTAAAGTGAGAAATCAGTCCAAATCTAAGTGTTACCATTCATTCCATTACTTTTAGCGTTGCTGTGACAGACATATCTGTTTAGCAGTGAAACAAAAGCACAAAGAGAATGAGCCATGAATGAATTAATTCAAGACTTCAATAATTACGAAGCATGACAAAATTAACCTCTGGTGTAATGCTGCCTTGTTTTTTTTTTCTCTTAAAAAAAACAAAGCACATGACATTTTATTCTCACATTTGAAAACACGTTTTTCATTGAATAATGGACAATGGTCTAAGATATTATAAGATATTATAAACGGATCGAACCGTTGGATGTTTCATTATTCTGTTATAAAACATGATATGGCTGTGAGGCCCTTTAAATTTTTGTGCTCAAGAAACAATTGTAGGCTATAGTAGGTAATCATCACAAAGGTGGATATCTCTGGTGTCAACGACAGGGGCTATTTACCAGTGAATACTTTCTTTGGCTATACAGTTACATTGTAATATCCTGTTGTTACATGCAAATGCTGAAGTTGATTTAAGAGTATGTGTTGTCTGTAATAAATATGGAACCTGTAAAAACTACCACCTCACACACACTCACTCACACACGCACGCACGCACGCACGCACACACACACACACACACACACACACACACACACAAATGCATACATTCACAAACAAACACTAGAGGTAGGATGATTGTACTATACCTAATCCCAGCTCAAAAACTGGAGGAAATCTTCCTGTAACCCCCCAACACATAATTCTGTCAATTGAAACTAGTGCATTGCACCGCAGGGCTGTCTTTATGTGGAAGGCATGTTATTGTTCGGGACAACTACTCTGAATCAAAGAGAGAGAGAGAGAGGAAAAGAATCCTCTCTCTAAGGGACATCCTGATAAAACTGGGAAGTAGAAAGGTGAAAGGGGAAGTGAGGAGCCGCACAGAAAACCGCACAGAGAATTCATTTCCTGTGTTATACGGAGCAAATAATATCAGCAAGAAAAACCTGGTACCCTATAGATAGGAGATTTCCCTCGTTACATTGATAACCATTTGTTCATTTCCTGACAACAACAAAAAAATGTATGAGTCCCCTCCAAAATGAAATAGGTTGGGATTTTCTTTCTGTTATTTTGTCTCCTTCTCGTTGTGTTCTCGAGCTGGCCGACTGAGTCTATTTCATCAGCAATGTGCCGGCGGAATGATAATCAGTGCATCAGTTATTATAGGAGTATTTGCAGCGTGCGCGCCTGACGCGGCGGGGCTCTATGGCCGAATTCTCCCACTTTTGTGTCACTTGGCTTTCCCCCCCCCCCCCCCCGTTGGATTTGCATTTTAATGGAAGCAGTTTATAGACTTCTCGGCGGCATTCGGGGCACCACAAGTGGCATCATTAAGTGAACTAAGCCGGATTAGTGGCGACGGTGAGGTCAGATAACCTCCATAACAGAAACAGGACTGAAACAGCCTTTCCAGCTGGCTTAGAGAAAGAGAAAGAAAGAGAGAGAGAGTGAGCGAGAGCAAGGAAAAAGAAAGAGAGAGAGAGAGCGAGAAGGAGAGAAAGGGAGAGGGAGGTTGAGGAAGAGAGATAGGGAGAAAAGGAGAGAGAGGGGGGGTGAGAGAGAGAGAGAGACTGTCTGCAGCAGCAGGGTGATGATTTACAAGCTAAATTCTTTCCCTTTATCCCTCCTTTCTTCCCTTAAGTGAGTCCTGTAGCATTTTCAGGTGGGAGCCCTTTCTGTTTTAAGCGAATTGAAGTAGACCTCGCTCTCACTGTTTTTGAAAGGGCAAACGTGCCTTACTGGATACTCTAGTGAACATAGCACGCATCACCCTAGTTTGAGAGAAACGCAAAAAAAAAAAAAACATTGACTTGTTTGTTTTGCTGTCCAAAATCAAACAACTCTTGATGTATTTGGGTCTCTTTCCAACTCCTTACAAATCATCCCCCTCTCACAGGAACAACAATTCAAAAGTAAATCATCAAAGCCGACCACACACTCGAAGCACCTCAACCGAAAGATGTGGGTGCCTGCCTTTTCTTTCTCCTTCACCCCTAGAGAAAACTACACCGTTCACCAGACAATCTCTGTTTGAGATGTATTTTTGTGGCGGCTTGTAATTGGGGGTGTCAAAGCGCAAGCATTACACCGGAGATGTGTGCGTGAGTGTGTGTGTGGCGTGTTCATGAATTTAACACAGCATGGCAAGGCGGAGATGAGCGCGCTGTCATTCGGTGAGCGCTGGCCTGTGGAGGTCACGCGCTGACGGGCGCAGGAATATGAAGAGATTACGCATTGTGAGATCATACCTGGGGAAAGAAGTAGATCTGTCTGTGTACAGGGCCCCAAAGATTCATCGTTATGGCAGCATTAGGAATTAGGAATTAGTAGGGGCTGTGTCGACACTTTTGGAGTGTTAGGATATGGGGCTATGGAGGGTGGGAGAAGCTTTCTTGTAATTATAAGAGGCATCATGTTTAATAACGGGATTTGGATTTCCATATTTGACCCCGTTTCCTGTTGTGCTATGAAATGCAGGGATTTTGAATGGGTTTTAGAGAGAGAGAGAGAGAGAGAGAGAGAGAGAGAGAGAGAGAGAGAGAGCCTACTGTACTGCAATTGAATGCTTCCTCTACTCCATTTTTGTGTCTACTAGGTGAAATGATTGAGGCCATATTTAAAATGCACCAGCACAATTTTTATGTCAAATACTCATATTTTTACTGTAGACTCATGACTTTAAATTCAAACAAAATGTGTTATGATATATTCCGTAATGGCATGAAATATCCCAGATTAGTGGTTAACCTGGTCATTATTGACTCCAATGCTTTGTACAAGAAGAGAACTGAGAGAGAAAATACAGTAGCTTGAGGGAAATTAAGCAAAGGCAGATTAAAAATCAATACAAAAATGTTCACTTCAAATTGTTTTGATGAATGGTCTATCCTAATATAATAAATTAAAGTCGAAAAACTTTCCATACATATTTACCCCTTCCTTCTTTAATTCATTTCAAATCCTTGGGCTATTTCCCATTATGTTGATATGGCTATGATTCCCCAACTATTTTGCTAATTGTATGTGGTTTCAAAGCCATTTTCTGTTAGAGTGCACAAATCCATTATACTCTCTTATAATGTGATTGGATTAATGCAGAAGCTAAAACAGGTGACCGGAGACCCCAACATTGATTGATCATCTTATTTCTGGTAGCTCAACCAGTTTGGCCGTTCTTATCGATACAATTTTTATTTTTTTATTTTACCTTTATTTAACTAGTTTAAGAACAAATTCTTATTTTCAATGACGGCCTAGGAACAGTGGGTTAACTGCCTGTTCAGGGGCAGAACGACAGATTTGTACCTTGTCAGCTCGGGGGTTTCAATCACTGGTTCGGTATTAAATATTGTTCCTCTGATGAACCGACGACATTTTGTCCCTCTTTGATGACGTCACCAGGGGCAGTAAGGGCAAGGGGGGCCAGTGTGAGGCAGGTGATGGCCTTCCATGGGAGCAGTGAGGGGGCGTCTGATGGCCTTTCTAAGGGGTGATATAGATAATCAGTGACACCTCATAGTGTGTGGATGTTGTACCCAGATGGAAATAAAGGAGTCTCTACCAGTGGGAGGGAAGAGAGATCAGATTGGCGGTCCTGGCCTCCTCCAGAGTGTCATCTCGCACTAATAACCCTATGGGCTGTCTGCCTCCCTCCCTCTTTTTCTCTCTTTCTCTCTTTCTCTCGTTCCCCCTATCCATCCCTCTATCTCTCTCTCTCTCTAGATCTCCTCCCTCTCTCTCTCTCTCTCCCTCCCTTCATCTCTCTCTCTCTGTCTATCCCTTTCTTTCTCACCCACCCACTCTCCCTCCTTCCCTCCCCCTCTCTCTATCCTGCCTCCTCCATCTCCTTCTCATTAGCGCTTATCTCAGGTCCCCACGTTCATCGGGTTTATCTTTCTAATTATATTGCTACTCACCTTTTAAGGAAGCCGGTGCTGAGCCGCCGTTTGTAAAGGGGAGGGTTCGTATCCCCAGTTCCCCTGTGAGTATGGGCATCCGGCCCCTCCATTCAGCCTTGTTCACCCCCCGCCTTTTCAATGCTAAAATGTCACCTTTGTATCTACTGGGTCCCTTTGAATGCCGAACAGTGCACCTGGCATCTCCAGCACACCGCCAGGGGTTGGGAGATAACACTCCCCAGGCTTCCTCTTAATTTCTGGGCATTGAGAGAGGAAGAGGCCCCCTGGGACCTCCCAGGACCTTCTCTACCTCCCCAAACACACCCAGTCACCACCTCAAACCCCCAGCCACTCTGTCTTATCATATCAGCTCCATACCCAATATTGCCAAGTTTTTCTCTCAGATCCACGTCGACCCCAGTGGGACCTAGATGTATTCATACATTCACACAATGAGGGGCTGTGATGAACACATTTTATTGGCTGGCATATGTGGGAAAGCATGACGTGGCTTGACCTCTGAGAGAGAGCCTATCTATTTTGTTTTGCATATTGGACCGAATCCCTAGAGTATAGATTATGTAAAGACATAGCACTCACCAGAAAGACTGAAGTGTGACATATTCGGAAAGTATTCAGACCTCTTGACTTTTTCCACATTTTGTTTTACGTCACAGCCTTATTCTAAAACTGATTAAATGAAAAATGCCCTCATCAATCTACACACAATACCCCGTAATGACAAAGCGAAAACAGGTTTTTAGCCATTTTTACAAATGCATTAAAAATGATGAACAGAAATACCTTATTTACATAAAGTATTACAGACCCTTTGATATACGACTCGACGCTGAGCTCAGGTGCTTCCTGTTTCCATTGATCACCCTTGAGACGTTTCCACAACTTGACGTAAATTACATTCTCGAATAACATTTAGTTATGTTTAACCGGTCTAAGGGGGTGATTCACTGTCTGAGTTGGTACAGCCTCCCACACAGAAACACACACAAGGTGTTATCGGGATCACCAGGAGCTATTTAAACATGATGGTAGAACGAGCCACAGTTTCTAAACATAGGGAAAGAACACCTAACCCTTCAGTGTGAGGACCAACTCGAGGGTTCACTTAGACCCCCGAGTCGGCCTCTAACGTGTTAGCTATACATCAGTCCTATCTGACTGTGTGAGTACGGGAACGTCATAACTGCTATCTTCAAGCCTGAACAGTCGATCGCCACATAGTTGCTGTCATTGCTACCACACGATGCCTACCCCTAAGATGGGGTGTGTAGATTGTACCGTATCTCTTCTATTACTTATGTTATTCATCGGTCCTTTGTAGCTGAGTTGGTAGCGCATGGTGCTTGTAATGCCAGGGTAGTGGATTCGATTCCTGGGACCACCCACATGTTAAGCGTATGCCTGCAATGACTGGAAGTCGCTTTCGGGAAAAAGAGTCTGCTAAATGGCTTGTACTATTAATGAACATCATTTGTTTTGTATAACTTTGAAATGTGTTTGTTCCTGTGGGTGTTTGACTGGAATATTATGAGTATTAGGACATAAATTGGTTTGAATTACATTTCCAGTCATACTAATATGAAGTTGATACATTTAATCCTACAATTACAGTTGAAGTCTATTCTGGACACTAACTATACTAAGAATTCCCTGGGATTCACAGAGATCTCGTTGTGGGTTGTTGTCCTTGGTCCTGACCTTTAAAACCCACCACAATATTTTGTGGAATTGAATGTCAGCAACGCTTGGCAACCATCAAGATGACGTTCCACCCAAAACAACGTCAATTCTGCTCTTGTTAAGTCAGTGTTCCCTCCCTTACACACACGCACACACACACACACACACACACACACACACACACACACACACACACACACACACACACACGCACGCACACACACACACACACACACTGTAAGACAATCTTTCTCTCTCCTGTCAGAGAACAAGCTACCACCTGCTGGGTGGAAAAAGGACATGGTGAGAAGTGCGCTCAATCACCTTCAATTAAAATCTTCTCTGGGAACCTTTTAAAGGACATTTCTTCCATAAGAGGACCCTGGTGGAAAGCCCAAGCTGTCTGCTCGGTGGGATGGCTCTTCAGCTATTGATTTATTATTCAGTCCAAAAATATCTATGGGAGCCAGACCTCACGCGCATCAGACCCACTAACATCAGGAAATGATTAAGCCTAGCATCAGTAAGATAGGGAGCCTCACTGTAGCTGAAGCCGATTGACAACAGCGCTGCCTTTCAACTCTCAGGGATGAGATTTCCAATCCAGCCCGGGAACGCTACACTGTTGATCAAAAACAATCCCTATTCATTCATGCATACATTTCCAGCCTGTTGTGTCTCCTTATGTCATGTAAATGTCCCCTGTGATAATGAGAGAGAAAGGCTCTTGTATGATGACCATTGGCTTGTAAGATGGTGAGCTCCTGGTTAGAAACGATTAGAAGGCAAGTCATTATGAGTGGCTCCTGTCTTCCTTTTGTGTCATGCTTAATGAATATTTGGGGTATTTGGAGCACTTTAAGGATTTAAACAGGGAGTTTAATCCCGTAATCTTTTAGAAAAACCAATTTTGCTCCAATGAAAGAGGGTCATTTGACTCATTAATTTTCAGCCTTGGTCTTGGAGACGCGGTGATTGTGGAGATTAGGTTAATTAAAGCGGCATATTGTGTCGGGGGTGGCCGAGGCGCGAGCTGTGTCACGGATATCCAATCATGACATCAGCGCAGGGTGGCGGCGTTGACGGCCCCTACCGCTGTTCGGGTTAGAACCCGGGGTTATCGCTTTAACCCCGCCCCCTGTGGGGGTAGTCAACGCCATTTCAACGCCATTCACAGCCGGTTAACCCTTCACAGCAGCACTGTCGCGGGCACGTCTGCAACAAAGTGCAGCACGAGCCACACACCTAAAGCGATACGATGATATATGAGATGTCTGGTCTCCCTCCCCTCTCTCTTCTACATTTGGTTTTCTGTTCTGGTGAGAGCGTTTGTCTGGGGTTTTCAAACGGAATGGAAATGATAGCAATGGCAGTATTTCCAAACAGCACAAACAAAATGTATCACATGACAAAAAAATACTTAATGTTGAACCAATCAATTGCAACGCTTAGTACATGCCATTGACTAGACATACAAATATGATCCTCTTTCCCTTACTGTTCTGCAAATATAAAGAAGAGAGCCATTACCGAGGAGTAATATTTTGGTCATACTATCCGATCTTAAAGCCAATGCTGGTATTTCCATTTAGACAGGGACGTTATATGCTATGAGACTAACACCCAAACCATTAATTAACCACAAGTCACTGGAAACAGTTGTGGACCATCATCTTTCTCTCCTCTAAGAATAACCAAAGGTCATGTCATGTGATCCCACCATCCTCTGAAGATGTTGTTTTAATGACCATAGCCATTCTCTCTCTCTCTCTCTCTCTCTCTCTCTCTCTCTCTCTCTCTCTCACACACACATACTCTCTCTCTCTCTCTCTCTCTCTCTCTCTCTCTCTCTCTCTCTCTCTCTCTCACACTCTCTCTCTCTCTCTCTCTCTCTCTCTCTCTCTCTCTCTCTCTCTCTCTCTCTCTCTCTCTCTCTCTCTCTCTCTCTCTCTCTCTCTCTCTCTCTCTCTCTCACACACACTCTCTCTCACACACACACTCTCCCTCTCTCTCTCTCTCTCTCTCTCTCTCTCTTTTTCTCTCTCTCTCTCTCTCTTTTTTTCTCCCTCTTTCTCTCTCTGTCTCTCTCTCTCTCTCTGTCTCTCTCTCTCTCTCTCTCTCTCTCTCTCTCTCACTCTCTCTCTCTCTCTCTCTTTTCTCTCTCCTCTGTCTCTCTGTCTCTCTCTCTCTCTCTCTCTCTCTCTCTCTCTCTTTCTTTCTCTCTCCATCCATCTCTCTCTCTCTCTCTCTTTCTCTCCCTCTCTCTCTGTCTCTCTCTCTCTCTCTCTCTCTCTCTCTCTCTCTCTCGCTCTCTCTCTTTCTTTCTCTCTCCATCCATCTCTCTCTCTCTCTCTCTCTCTCTCTCTCTCTGGCTCTCTCTCTCTCTGGCTCTCTTCTCCCCTCTATCTCTCGTCTCAACTAACCAAGGCTTAATTAATTCAATAATGAGCTCACATTAGTAGACCTTCCAGATCAATGGCATTTCCATTCAATAGTAGCTCCCGTTAACCGGGACCAAGACTTCAATGATTAGGGGTCTATAGTGCTAGGTCTAGCTGATCAAGTCACTGATGATACCAATCTGTCAATCCACTCAGTCCTCTTATTGAGTTCCTCCTCAGTGAGTGGACTGTACACTCGGGTGGACAGACGCCTCCAGTGATTTCTGTCGGTCTTCCAAAGGAACTATTTCTTCAGGGAGGAGTGACAAGGAGCTAGTTGTGGGGGAATGGCGTTATTTGTTTTCCACGGTGGATTTCGGTAATTAAAGCATTGACATGGTTTATTTAGTGTCAGTGGTTATCGAACGAAGAACCGGTGGAGCCAATATCTTCAAGCTACGGCACACGACCACCCTACCCAGAATTCAATGGGTTGAAATGGTGGATTAGTTTCAAATGAAATAGCAGGGACATTGCTAGGTACTGTATGCACTGTTATATGATCACACCGGTGGTGGCCGGATCCATTTAAAACCTCTACGGGATCGGTGTCCCCCTCACGGGACGGTTGAGCTAATGTGATTAGCATGAGGTTGTAAGTAACACAAAAAGAAAGCCCAGGACATAGATCTGAAAAGGGCAAAAAGCTTACATTCTTTTTAATCTAACTGCACTGTCCAATTTACAGTAGCTATTACAGTGAAAGGATACCATGCTATTGTTTGAGGAGAGCGCACAATTATGAACTTGAAATTGTACATTTGGCACATTTGGGCAGTCTTGATGCAAAGTTTTGAACAAATATGCAATGTTTCATTGGACCAGTCTAAAACTTTGCACATACACTGCTGCCATTTAGTGGCCAAAATCAAAATTGCGCCTGGGCTGGAATAATACATTATGGGCTTTCTGCATTTCAAAGATGATGATTTTCTTTGTATTGTCATTTACCAGATCTAATGTGTTATATTCTCCTACATTAATTTCACATTTCCACAAACTTCAAAGTGTTTCCTTTCAAATGGTATCAAGAATATGCATATTCTTGATTCTGGTCCTGAGCTACAGGCAGTTAGATTTGGATATTACATTTTAGGCGAAAATTGTAAAAAGGGGTCAGATCCTTAAGAGTTAAGAAAAGTTTTAACAGAATCGGCGGAATGAATACACCCCTGATCACACGCAAAGAATTCACTTTCATAGCCACATATAAACAGCTTGTTCTTTCCTTCTCACATCTATGCGCTCTCCTCCTCTCACCTGTCTGTGACGAGGCAAAAAAACTTTTCCCAGTCAAACCTTCCTATCATAACTGCTACACACAGCCTACACCGTTGTCAGCATATTAGCTAAACTCACAGTCAACATTCTGTAGCTAATAGAACTAACGCGTTAGTAAACACGCTACAATCATGCAGTACAGTGTACAGCCAGTAAGCAGTTTAGCAGTTACACTGGCGGGCCCAGGTGGCAATACATTTGTAAAACCAAAAGCTTACCTTGACTTGGAAGAGTTCCAGTGTTGGATAGTCATAGCCAGCTAGGTAACATATCATCCCTCTTTTTGAGCCAGGTATTTGAGTAGGCTAAACTAGCTAGATAAGTAAGTGATTGTGAAAAAAAATCATGAAATATAACTAATATAATAAAACTATGAGCCTCCTAGGTTTTGTGTTGCAGTCAATATACCCAGAGTAGGACGGAAGCCAGCTGTCCCCCGCCTCAGCATGTTGCTACCCCACAGAGTGCTGCTGAGGCTACTGTAGACCTTCACTGCAAAACAGTGTGTTTTCATAATTATTAACTTATTACATTTTTCACTATTTTATTTTTTATGAGATTCACTGAGGAGGATGGTCCTCCCCTTTCTCCACTGAGGAGCCACCACTGAATCACACAATATGTTGACAAGGATAACATTTAGTGTTAGTCTTATATCCATAATGCATTGACATCAGTAATCTATATTACATGGGGGTTACTTCCAGAAAAGTTGAAAATAAGAGATATTCAGTGATGGTGTGGAGTGTACTTTCTCTCGCTTTTAGGACTAACTACGGATGTGGAAAGCAAAAGGAGAAAGATGTTGAATGGTTTGGAGCTAAGCTCGCTCGCTCGGTCTCTCTCTGTTTCTCTCTCTGTTCTCTCTCTCTCTCTCTCTCTCTCTCTCTCTCTCTCTCTCTCTCTCTCTCTCTCTCTCATATATATATATATATATATATATATATATATATATATATATATATATACACAGTGGGGCAAAAAACAATTTAGCCACCAATTGTGCAAGTTCTCCCACTTAAAAAGATGAGAGAGGCCTGTAAATGTCATCATAGGTACACTTCAACTATGACAGACAAAATTAGAAAGAAAAATCCAGAAAATCACATTGTAGGATTTTTAATGAATTTATTTGCAAGTTATGGTGGAAAATAAGTATTTGGTCACCTACAAACAAGCAAGATTTCTGGCTCTCACAGACCTGTAACTTCTTCTTTAAGAGGCTCATCTGTCCTCCACTCGTTACCTGTATTAATGGCACCTGTTTGAACTTGTTATCAGTATAAAAGACACCTGTCCACAACCTCAAACAGTCACACTCCAAACTCCACTATGGCCAAGACCAAAGAGCTGTCAAAGGACACCAGAAACAAAATTGTAGACCTGCACCAGAATGGGAAGACTGAATCTGCAATAGGTAAGCAGCTTGGTTTGAAGAAATCAACTGTGGGAGCAATTATTAGGAAATGGAAGACATACAAGACCACTGATAATCTCCCTCAATCTGGGGTTTCACGCAAGATCTCCCCCCGTGGGGTCAAAATTATCACAAGAACGGTGAGCAAAAATCCCAGAACCACACAGGGGACCTAGTGAATGACCTGCAGAGAGCTGGGACCAAAGTAACAAAGCCTACCATCAGTAACACACTACGCCGCCAGGGACTCAAATCCTGCAGTGCCAGACGTGTCCCCCTGCTTAAGCCAGTACATGTCCAGGCCCGTCTGAAGTTTGCTAGAGAGCATTTGGATGATCCAGAAGAAGATTGGGAGAATGTCATATGGTCAGATGAAACCAAAATATAACTTTTTGGTAAAAACTCAACTCGTCGTGTTTGGAAGACAAAGAATGCTGAGTTGCATCCAAAGAACACCATACCTACTGTGAAGCATGGGGGTGGAAACATCATGCTTTGGGGCTGTTTTTCTGCAAAGGGACCAGGACGACTGATCCATGTAAAGGAAAGAATGAATGGGGCCATGTATTGTGAGATTTTGAGTGAAAACCTCCTTCCACCAGCAAGGGCATTGAATATGAAACGTAGCTGGGTCTTTCAGCATGACAATGATCCCAAACACACCGCCCGGGCAACGAAGGAGTGGCTTCGTAAGAAGCATTTCAAGGTCCTGGAGTGGCCTAGCCAGTCTCCAGATCTCAACCCCATAGAAAATCTTTGGAGGGAGTTGAAAGTCCGTGTTGCCCAGCAACAGCACCAAAACATCACTGCTCTAGAGGAGATCTGCATGGAGGAATGGGCCAAAATACCAGCAACAATGTGTGAAAACCTTGTGAAGACTTACAGAAAACATTTGACCTCTGTCATTGCCAACAAAGGCTATATAACAAAGTATTGAGATAAACTTTTGTTATTGACCAAATACTTATTTTCCACCATAATTTGCAAATAAATTCATTAAAATTCATCAAAAATCCCACAATGTGATTTTCTGTCTGTCATAGTTGAAGTGTACCTATGATGAAAATTACAGGCCTCTCTCATCTTTTTAAGTGGGAGAACTTGCACAATTGGTGGCTGACTAAATACTTTTTTTTGCCCCACTGTATATATATATATATTTCTTTCCCTCACTCTATGGTTCACATTATCCTCCCAGGTTTTGGTTGGGGTTTCTGAGAGGGTTGATCTCTGAGAGGGTTGGTCTCCTAGACCTCAATGCCTGGAGCATCATAGGGGTTATGAGAATGTCAACACTGCAAATCACTTAGTAATGACGTTCCCATATGCTCCCAAACAGATATTTCTCTGTCAAAAGCAGAATACATTTGATGTCCTCAGTAAGTTTGATTTCATTGCTCATCCATTAATTTTCATTCTGGATATCTTCAGTTATGGGATATCTCCTATACGCATTTAAGAGCAATGCTGCAATTGCATGTGTCCATGTCACCTAAGGAGTAGTACACATTCACACTATCAAATTGCATTGTAGGAAATGCGATTGAATCAACAGTTTTAATACGGAAGATTTGCAACAAATCCAAGTGAAACAGGATTCTTCATTTGCCGGCGATAATGATGACATCCTCTTCCATGTATCTTCCTCCTCAATCTTCTTTGTCTTTCTTCCGTTACACACCACCTAGCTGGGATTCAGCGCAGTCTGAATAATACTGTTCTCTCTTCGAGAGCTGTAGCATCTGCTGGTTTAATAAGCCAGTGATTTCGCTGTCTGCAGGGATTCAGGGGAGCAAACATGCATCAACACTCAGACCCCTCGTGTGTGACTGCAACCATTGTTCCTCCCAAACCAAGTCTTCACTTTGACGTGTCTGTGCTCGGCTAACTGGAGGAACTTTTTTATTTTTCAATCTGCTCTATCCGTCCTCTGTTTTCCTCTTTTCAGTCCCCGGTCTGTTTGAGGAGCTAACACAACCCCTAAAATACCACGAACGTCATCCACCCACCATGCGACAAAAATCAATAACGCCTAAAGAGAGTGTGTTCAGTCAGACGGCTTATTAGAATGAAAGACCGACTGATAAAAACACAGAAATAGACAGATGTCTTTACGGGTCAAAATCTACAAAATGTGTGTTTATTTTTTCAAATCAACAAAACCTCGACATCGTAAGTTTAGAGAATGTTCATAAGGTCCTAAACACTGCACCCACTCAGAAGATAACATGTATATTTTAAGCTGGAAATGAGGTCTGACAGAGACAACATCCACATCCAGGATATTGTTCCTGCCTTCTCATCTTTGCACCAGTCTCTGAGCAGTTTTGTAGCACATCGCATGTTGCATGGTGAATTTACTGGGAACAATCGCAGGGTTTCTGTTGCGCTCATATGTCCCAGACGCCCTTAAAGAGCCCTGGGTACTACTTTGTTGTTGTCCTGTTGCTGGGACAACATGGTGTTTTGACTCCTGTTCAAAGTCCTGATTGACAGGTTCAGTCCGCCAATGCGCTTATCACTAAAGGTGACAAAACCATCTTGGAAGTAAGCCTTTATCCAGGCTTCTGAGCTAATGAACCTTCACACTGATTCTTATTCACAGGCTAAATTGTTTACTACACAAACAGGAGCACATGCAAGAAAACACACACATACATGTTTGTATGCACGCAATCACACACGCAAGCAAGCAGGTATACACACACCCATGCCGTACGCAAACACACACACACACACACAGAGAAAGAGCTGAGCATATGCACATAAGCTTACATGTTTTATATAAAATGCTGTTTTCCATTAATATATATATATATATATATATATATATATATATATATATATATATATATATTTATTCGTTTTATCAAACCAAAATAGTTTATTCTACAATTCCAAGAGTAAGATATTTTACACATTACATTATCCATGATCCATGATTACAAGATATTACTATCCATGATTACAAGATATTACTATCCATGATAACAAGATATTACTATCCATGATTACAAGATATTACTATCCATGATTACAAGATATTACTATCCATGATAACAAGATATTACTATGCATGATAACAAGATATTACTATCATGATAACAAGATATTACTATCATGATAACAAGATATTACTATCCATGATAACAAGATATTACTATCATGATAACAAGATATTACTATCCATGATTGGAGTCATTTTTTTTCTCAACCAATATAGGAAATGCAATTAAATTAACCAGACAGCAATGTTATCATTGTCTGGAAGGTATTTTTTATACACAGTATCTAGGTTTCGATTCGGATAGTTAAGAGTGTCTCAATTATAGTATCAAACAATACATAAAAATAACGTAACTTTATTCTGAAATACTAGTCCCTAAAATGGAAATGCATTAAATAATATTTTCCTTATCCTGAAATACAATTGAATACAACATATGCTATTTATAATGTTGATAGTACACTGAGAAATAACAATACTATGGGATGTATGGCATTACATTATTGACATGTATCTGAAAACACTTATATAACACACATATAAATACTTCAAGCATACAACGATCTTAACCTATTGTTAACAATTTTTGTGTTTTTTCAATGTTTCAAATTCATAAAAAAAAAAGTGATAATTGGTCATAAAAATTGGAGTAGTTTCCCTGCAGTCTATCGAAGAAGCCCGGCAGTCCTCTGACAGTGGGAGTTGATTACTGTTCAACGTGGGCCTCAATCTACCGTTATATATATATTGGGTACAGTGATTTTGTGCCCCCTTCTGGCTGCTCAGAATACACCTTTTAACAATCATTTGAGAGGTTGAAATCCATTGGGACAAAAGTATAGAAATACGATCAACATTATGCTGAATATAGATTTGGACAACACTGCATGCACAAATGATTGTGTATCACAGACTTTACTGTGACCTTGCGTTGTCTTAAGTGGTAGTAAGTATTCTTCTTCCACCCTTCCTATGTGTTTTAGTCTTCGTGTTTAGAAATTCTAAAGGCAATCGCACATCTGAGCTGATCTTTGTTGCAGGTGCATGGAAACAGTTGAATAAGATGAGGAAGAAGAAGAAACATGGACACCGCTCTTGATGGTATCACTGCTCTTTAATAAGCTTTAGGTATCACGCCAAGCTTATTAAAACGGCAATGATCCTATCAAGAGCAGTGCGCAGTCTTCTAGTTTTGCAGTCTTTTGGTTTTGAATTGAACCCTAATGTGTTTGTTTACACACTGCAAAATATACACTGCAAAGGTCAATGAAGCAGATTCTGTCCAAAGCCTATTTTAATGTGGCATTTTAATTAAGGCACTGCAAAGCCAGGCACACACACACGCACGCACGCACGCACGCACGCACGCACGCACGCACGCACGCACGCACGCACACACACACACACAGACACACACACACACACACACACACACACACACACACACACACACACACACACACACACACACACACACACACACACACACACACACACACACACACACACACACACACCAAGGCCCTTTAACAGTTAGCGCCGAAGAGGTTGTTGTGCATTGGGCCCTCCCTCCCTCAGATAACGATTCCAGCCTCCTTGACACCCTAATAGAATGGCTCTCCCCCTACGAGTGCAATTGAGCTGGGCGCTGGAGCAAAAATCATTAGGTAAGCAAGATAATCAAAACCAAATCAGCCATTATCCCCAGTGCATCTGTGTATCCTGTGCTCTGACAAGCTACCGGTATCTCAAGTCTCCCACTCAACATTTTCGTCTCCCCTCCTTCGCGGCTCAACCCACCTCAACCCACCTCTCATCCTCCCCTTGTCTTCTCAGGCTACTTGTCACATTCCCCCGTATTCATTTCCGAACGTGTAAAAGAGATGCTGACTTTGCAGCCTGCGCAATCTGGGAATGACTATGACCCTCAGAGTGGCTGAGGAGGAGCGGCGAGCGCTATCGGAGCCATAGAACTATGTTATCACCGCTATTAGGGAGCTTTAAACAGTGGCTGGGAGTGGGGAGACACAGGCGAAATTGGAAGCTTATTGTGATTGATGGGTTCCTATTAGTGGCTGTGGGTTATCACTATGAGGGTGGGGCGAGATGGGGGGGGGAGAGAACGGGCACTGAGTTGTAACACAACAGATTACCTGAACCTCCAGTCGCTCCCGTCTCTCCCTCAAGGATGTTGAAATAAAACAGAGCATCCTTCTTTTTTTTTTTTTACCGAGACTCTCATTTTCACTCTCTCGGGCACTCAAACTGTTTCACGTCGGGTGCAATTTTCCGTCGCCACTCAATAAACTGACACGGGATTCATATTTTCCATTCATTTCCTTCAGGTAACGGCGAGCCTATTTCGTCAGAGGTTTCTGTAAAACAGGAACAGCCAACAGGAATTGTGTTTCGGGTCCAAGTTGCTTCACTCTGATTTTTTTTCTCTCCCTTTTATCCTTTTTTTTGTTTGTTGCCAGTTTTTCGGTGCACAGTTGCCAAAATGATTGATTGTGACTAGCAAACTGGGTGTCCGGCATCATCCAACAAATGACTTTGGCCCGTACCGGCAGACCTTGGCTGGACAGAAATCAATAATTCACCATTAAAATCTATCAAAGAAGAGTTAAGGCTCCAGCTGTCTTGCCCGCCTTTTTTGCGGCCCTCCGACATGAAACCCGACACTTGTAGTACATGAGTAATCAATATATAGTGGTCCACAGATCATCTGTGGTCACCTCGTAGCCAGTGATGGATGCCTTGAGTAGTTGTGATTCATTTTGTCACCCCCATTAAACTGGATTCGGCCGAGTTCTTCCCCTGATTTCACTTTAGAAGAGAGGCAGAAGGGAAAGGAGAGAATAGAGACCGATGCTTTCAGTTTTTTTCCATTTCCCTATTCCAATATGTCAGGTTATAGAGATTTTAAAGCTCACCAAGTGTGAAAATCCCATGGAGGGTCGAACAAACATGCTTTCGGAGCCACTTACTGCATGACTTATGCTGAGTGCGAAGTTACCTATGGTAAACACATTTACCTATCTACTCGCTTGCGTGCCTAACCCATTCACTCTGCTCAAAAGATGTATTTTCACTCTGTGTAAAAGTATAAGGGGGTAAATGGGTTCTAAGAGCTATATTATTGTATATTTAAAGGTTGCTGAGTACAATTTTCACACGGAGAAGTATGCTACACTACCGCAAACTCTGTCCTTCTTTTAAAACAAACATGCTCAATGTAAGACCACATAGCCTCATTTGCAGAGAGCACCATCTTGTACACAGAAATTGACCACCTATTAGCAACGAACGAGAAAATGACAGAAAAACAAGTGTGTTGTTGATGCAGAGCGGGACATTGTTTTCTCTCTTATTTCTCTCTTTCCCTTTTCACCGCTCATTTGCTTCAAGGACAGACCGTGTGTGTGTGTGTGTGTGTGTATGTGTATACCTGCTTGCGTATGTGTGTGTGTCCTTCCCTGTCTGCCTCCCTGTGTTGGACCGCAGCCCAAAAACACACTGAGCGTGCTCCGTAGCTCACTGACTCAGCTACAACAAACAGCTGCTGGAGTAGTTGTCCTCCTTCAGCTCACCCCATATGTTCTTCCTCACCTGCTGCCGGTGCTGAGAGGATTATTAGGTACAACCCTTATTAAAAATGGATTTGTTTCACCCTAACTGGGGGGGCCGCATGTGTGTGTGTGTGTGTGTGTGTGTGTGTGTGCGTGTGTACACGCTTTAACCCACATGACTCGTTCTAGGCCCACGCCCTTTACAAAATCACCTACCCAATTCCGAGCACATGTACACTCAGCCCTGTGCATGTTGACATACTCACACGTAGACACAATAACACACATACATACTGTACAATAAGCCTCAATTGACAACCTCTTTAAGTAATTGTAATTCCCCTTTGTCAGCTGAATGTTTCTCTCGAACCAATCACGTACCGGTATCCCATCATGTAATGATGGCATAGCAGAAGCATCTTTTCTCATTGTGGATCATGATGCCTGAATACGATGCCTGAATACGATGCCTGAGCTGAGCCCTAGAAGAAGCGATCTGTGTGGTGTTGTTGTAAGCTCAGTATGTACAAATGATCTTGACCCATTCAGTTTTAGTACTAGATACTGTACTGGCGCAGTAATGATTCTGACTATCATCGTTGGCAGCTAAATAGCTACTAACAAAGATTGCTTTCAATTGAATTGTTTCTTATGGAACACACTCCTTTCATTTGTATTTCCAAAACAATTCACAGTTGTATTGTGAAAGAGATGATACCAGATGGACTGCCAGTTTAATTCTCTAAGTAGATGCAAATGTAAACCAACCCCATTCACAACCAGCAGGAGGGCTAATGGCTTTTCTGATTTGGTCTAAATGGCAGAGACTCCGATTCAAAAGAGAGAGAAGAAGATATAATATGTGCAGTCAAATCGGTAGCGTGCAATACAGCTGCATCACCAGGGTTGAAAAGGGATACACAAAATGTTTTAATAGGAAAAGAAGACAAGGGAAAGTTACTCATCTTTCAAGCACACCAAAGGTTTTGGTGCAAGCACTTTCTCCTTGGAGTTGACCCTCATCGACTGAACATGATTTTTGCAGAACGTCAAGAGTGAACCAGGACTCGTATGAACTAATAACCTGCAATAATAGACTGTTTAAGCTTTTCAAACAGTGAGCAGCAGTGTCATACCACTTACTCTATTTCACACTCCTGATGAAAATGACTCCACAAAACAACTACCCTTGAAACTTTCCACATGATCTGCTTTTCAAAAGGGGAGAGGAGATAGGGGAAATTGGGGATTATCGCACACACAGAACAGCCCTAAATGGAGAATATTCATCTTAATTGCTTGTGGTGGTGGCAGCCAAAAGGAGGCCGGCAGCATTCATTTGCATTAGGACAGGCAGACAGAGGAAAGGACACTCTGGCTTGAGTCCCAAAATGACACTCTATTCC
Organism: Oncorhynchus nerka; assembly: GCF_034236695.1. NCBI lineage: Eukaryota > Metazoa > Chordata > Actinopteri > Salmoniformes > Salmonidae > Oncorhynchus > Oncorhynchus nerka. The sequence continues at coordinate 58,360,609 of NC_088400.1, read as the reverse complement.
CTATGTAGTGCATTACTTTTCACCAAGGGCCCATAGGGCTCTGGTCAGAAGTAGTGCACTGCATATGGGCTAGGGTACAATTTGGGACGTAGCCTCAGTGCTGATTCATGGTCATTTAGGCTGCATGTTACTAAAGTGATAATACTGGACCTTGAATAAAAGATCAGGGGATTTATTAATCCACCTTCCAGTCAGGGGAGTAATATCATTCCAATTTTCAATACACGCCAGTGTTAGAAACCAGTGAATGAGGGTTTATCATAAGCATTGGAGAGGTGATGTCACGCTATTTGCAGTTTGGTGCGATTTTTCATATTCTTCTGTTGCTGTGCTTGAACATAGAGGACTAGAGGACTGAGTGTGTGTGTGTCACAAAGGCCAGTCAGTAGGCTGTGTGCGTGTGTGTGTGTGTGTGTGTGTGTGTGTGTGTGTGTGTGTGTGTGTGTGTGTGTGTGTGTGTGTGTGTGTGTGTGTGTGTGTGTGTGTGTGTGTGTGTGTGTGTGTGTGTGTGTGTGTGTGTGTGTGTGTGCGTGCGCGCAAACCTGTGTGTGCACCGGTATCATCCAAGGTGGTATCTCTGGGTGAACTGAAGCCTGTCTACCACACACGATGAGGGATGGGCCGATAAGGTCACACAGAGACACAATATTAATGTAATTAAAGGTAATCCACTTAGCTCAGGTTTTATCTGCTCACAGGGTCCTGCTCAATCTAGGATTTACATAATTTACTGAGACCCAATGTCAAAGAGCAAACTCCAGCACTACGCTGAAATGTGGCCCGGATCAACAAAAGGGATTGGGGGGAATGGGACAATGTCACAGTCGGAGAGGACGAGAGAGGGAGAAGAAAGAGAGAGGGAGAAGAACGAGAGAGGGAGAAGAACGAGAGAGGGAGAAGAAAGAGAGAGGGAGAAGGGGGGTTGAGGGAAGTAGGGGACGATTATTTTCATAATGCCCATATTTTGAATGATTGTATTGCTAATCAACCTTTGAATTTATGGATGACTGACATCATACAGGAAAATATTGACTACTTAATAACAGTTGAAAATGTACTAAATAAGACATAATGACAGGGACAAAAATGCTAAATCAGAGGCAAAAAACACACAACACTGTTGTTTTCTATAGGAAATGTTCAGCGTTTTCATCACTCAAGGTTACCCTACATGGCTCCTAAGGGCCACTGCATTAACTTCTAGGAGAGGGTCAGACTGGAGGTGAGGTGAAGTGACTGCACGGCTCTGGAAGGACCGTCAGACAGCTCGAGTCGAGCAACATGGAGGACGTTAGTCGTGGGAGGTCTGTCTGCTGCACTGCTCTACTGGCGTTCCACAGACAAGTGTTTGGCACCTGCTGAGGCTTGCTCAAAGACCCGGCTGTGGATCATGGAGGAGGGTCACAACATCCTTTTTAAAAGCACATCTTGTGTGACGCTGTTGATTAGAAATATTCAGGGTAGTCCTCACAAGATTCTGCTGTCATTTGTTTTGTTAGGTGTACTCTATTTATTTTTGTATTACATTTCTTAATTGAATACAAGAAAATAATCCCAATATGCTAAAATATTATGTATTTATTATAGTGGGATTCCTTTTCATAGGAAGATTTTTTTTTTGCGGATTACGTTTCTGATAAATGATATGACATAAATCATTGCAGCAAGAAATCAAGGCGCCAAGCGGTCAGTCTGACCACAATCCCAGCCAAATTGATTACAGGGTTGGAAAAAATATATATATATATGCTGGAGAGCACTGGTTCACACCAAACAAAACACAGAACTATCAAATGTGTGTGTGTGTGTTAGCGTGTGTGTTAGCCTTCCAGTGTGAGAGCGTATGAATGTGAGTGCCCAACTGCCCATCGTTTGAACTGTAACAACATCTTAACAAGGCATGGCACAAGCTGCCAAGGGGTAGTCTATGGAGAATGAGTCAAATACACAGAGGCAGGACACAAGTGAGACAGTTGTGCTTTTGGATGCTACAGATGTAGAATCTTTATTTGAGCCAGTTTGCTACAGCAGGAAAATAATCCTGCAGAAACAGGAAATGTTCATTAATATGTGGATTGTAAATGAATGGACATTTTTGTTGGGATCGTCACATTTTCGTGAGGGCAAATCAGTCTGAAATTTCAAAGTGTAAAGGACAAGGTTCAGAAGACATGTTAGATCTCAAATTCACTACAGGTTTTACATTTCCTACATACAGGGTGATCAAATTAAGATCCTACACCTGTACGCTGGCGGTATGGTAAGTAGATGGGGCTCCAGTAGGCAATGTCTGACAGACAGGTGCACATTTTCTAGGCCTGTTCACAGCGGATCAAGGCGTTTGGTCCTTCTCCGCATCACCCCTCACCGGCCTCCAGGGTCTCTACAGGGGCTCACTACAACACCCCGTGGACAACACACTGCTGCTATTGTTGCCCCCCGTCAGATGAACTGCAAACAGCTCATGATTTATCAAGCTGTCTGACTGCATGACTCTGGCTCTAATGGAGTATTTCAGCTTTTGGATTTCACATCTTGGGCTGAGCCAAATACTCAAGAGGATGAAAACAAGTTGGTCTCGCAAGAGTTCAGCAATATGATACTGGCACTGCAGTCCCTGTAATGAGAGAGCACAGGGGTTACAAAAAGACACGTACTGGGCAAAATAACCGTAACATTTCAGATAGATGGGATGGCACCTTGTCCGAGGTGAGTTCTGAATACTCGAACCAAGCGGTTAGACCGACATCACATGGAACAGAGTTGACTTTTCAACCGTGTAGTGCTACTTTGCATGAGTCCATCTAATGTACTAGCCTGCTCAATGTGGCAATCAGGAAGAGCACAAGGGGTTGCTACATGTCTACCAGGCCCTATTGTATGTTGCCTGGGTAATTTATGACACGATGCCTGTGTCGACCAGTTGAACTTCCTTCACCGCCGTGCGACTCCCACCCGCTGCAGCTGCCCGCCAAATGCAGCCTTTGAGAAATCGATCATTTCACACCTCGTAAAGCATTTTTCTTCAAAAAATGTGGATCAAGTCTGCCCCCCCCCCCAGCGCCCCCTTAGCCCCAGCCCCTTCAAAATGCATAATCCAACCGACACCGCAGCAAATCCAAAACTCATATTAGTCTCAGGCTCCCAGTAAAGTTTAGAATTGAGGTGGCCTACACAAAAGTGGCCATTCCCTTGGCGGCACCATTTCATGCATTTGGCAAATGGATACCCCTACACTTGGCAATGCAACGTTTTACAGGTGTACCGTAAAGCCTGACCCATAAAGTCATAGGGTGAAATATTATGAGTGTACAACTCAAAACATGGAAATTAGATTAGAGCAAAATCGTCTGCTATGAGCAACTCCAAATGCACTGATCCTCATGCAAGCCTCTTTTCTTGTATGGGTTTCTATAAGGATTTCTAAACCGTTAACCCTGCACAATACACACTGTGTAATACCCTCTAAAGTATAAATGGTAAACTCTTGGAGTGACTAACAAAAGCAGGAATCAAGTGCAAACTGCAGAGATTTCCTTAATCCACCTTGATTTTTGGTTGTTGTTGTTACTTAGCAGCTTAGCCTTAAATCCTTTAGACCTCATGCTTGGGTAAATCATATGTGTTAAGTGAGTAGTTGTGAGAGACTAGAGGGGAACAACAATTATCACGCACGCACACGTTTTCCAGGGATTCAGTGTGCTCTGCTGGAAACAAGTTAGGGACATTCAGATTAAGTGGAGCCAGGCCGCCATTCAGTAAAACTGTCCCTATGCCTCTCTCTCTGGTCAATCCAAATACTGAAAATGTTCCCACTCGCTGTCCTGTAAGTTGCCTCGAGTCGGATAAGAGCGCCTGCTAAGTGGCATATAATTCCTATTTCCTGGAACCCTAGGAAGAAGACAGCAAGACACAGTATTTCTGTCAAGGCTGAAAAATAGTCACGGTTGTATTGTAATGGAGGATCCATGTTCAAAGCCTTCTCATCCTCTCAACAGCACACATCATGACCTAGGTTGAGAGGCAAGTGCAATCAAATGATAATGCAGCATTTGCAATAAAGCAGAGCCCCGGTCCTTCTCCCATATAATTACAGTGATACCGCGGCTCCTGCTCTTCAGCGGGAGGCTCAGAGGTGTTGTTCCTGTCCATATATATGAAGGGGTTATCACTGCTTAATGGCATCATTGCTTGTAAATTAATTCAGGGCTGTCAGCAGCTCACCGCACTTATCAGTTAATGTGAACGAATAGGCTGGGGGGGGTTATATCTCTAGAGGATAGAGGGAGGAAAAAGGGGGATAAGGGGAAGGATGAGATGGTAGAAAGAGGGAGAGCGAGAGGGAGGGAGGAGGAATAGAGAGTGAAGAGATAGAGATAGAGAGAGAGAGAGAGAAAGTGAGAGAGAGAGAGAGAGAGAAAGTGAGAGAGAGAGAGAGAGAGAGAGAGAGAGAGAGAGAGAGAGAGAGAGAAGATGGGTGGAGGGATCCCTATTAGGGTGTCAGATGGGTCGGTAGTAGCAGTAGCCTCCTCCGGATGATAAGTGAATCCGACCTGGCACCCGATTCATCATCCCGGCTGGCCCAATATTGAGGGTCCTTCAGCTATCAGCACTATTTGTCCTGTGTCACAACCCTGGCATAAATCTTCTACCGGGGTCCGTCTCGTTAAAATGACCCCCCTCAGAATGAGTAGTGCAGTTGCCCCCACATGATCAGCCACCTCCAGCCCCCCGACCCCTCAGTTGTTTCTTATTAACCCTTCACCCCCTGCATGTAAGTTCAATCCCCTGACGAAGATTTTGTATTTAAACAACCTTAGCCCAGATCCCATTGACGCCGAAGCTCCGGTGACAAATTGGGACAGACAGTGACAAATTGTTGGGAAAACACTCACTGCAGGGATTACATTTAGCACGGTGGAGGAGCCATTGGGAATTGGATTATGTGGGATAATGATGATCCAGAATAGTGCAGAAAATGCAGATGTAAATGTGAGTTAATTACCATTAGCTGATGTGTTTTTTTTCTTTCACAAATCAATTTTACAGGAAGAAGATAATATGAAAATAGATAGAGCATTACGAAGTCTTTATCAAAATCCATTTAAAGAAAACAATGTCAGAACTACTTGAAGTGACTGTCCACACACGCATCTTCTTCGGTTTGGAAGTGAGGCACGAGTACCATATGGCCAATTGTTCTGGTTGCCTCACATCCTCAAGTATTTTGTTGTTCAATAACATTTCCCACCCTTTTTTACACAATGGAAAGTGGGAGATACAGTGGGGCAAAAAAGTATTTAGTCAGCCACAAGTTCTCCCACTTAAAAAGACGAGAGAGGCCTGTAATTTTCATCATAGGTACACTTCAACTATGACAGACAAAATGAGAAAAAAAATCCAGAAAATCACATTGTAGGATTTTGAATGAATTTATTTACCTGTATTAATGGCACCTGTTTGAACTTGTTATCAGTATAAAAGACACCTGTCCTCAACCTCAAACAGTCACACTCCAAACTCCACTATGGCCAAGACCAAAGAGCTGTCAAAGGACACCAGAAACAAAATTGTAGACCTGCACCAGAATGGGAAGACTGAATCTGCAATAGGTAAGCAGCTTGGTTTGTAGAAATCAACTGTGGGAGGAATTATTAGGAAATGGAAGACATACAAGACCACTAATAATCTCCTTCGATCTGGGGCTCCATGCAAGATCTCCCCCCGTGGGGTCAAAATGATCACAAGAACGGTGAGCAAAAATCCCAGAACCACACGGGGGGACCTAGTGAATGACCTGCAGAGAGCTGGGACCAAAGTAACAAAGCCTACCATCAGTAACACACTATGCCGCTCTAGGGACTCAAATCCTGCAGTGCCAGACGTGTCCCCCTGCTTAAGCCAGTACATGTCTGTCTGAAGTTTGCTAGAGAGCATTTGGATGATCCAGAAGAAGATTGGGAGAATGTCATATGGTCAGATGAAACCAAAATATAACTTTTTGGTAAAAACACAACTCGTCGTGTTTGGAGGACAAAGAATGCTGAGTTGCATCCAAAGAACACCATACCTACTGTGAAGCATGGGGTGGAAACATCATGCTTTGGGGCTGTTTTTCTGCAAAGGGACCAGGACGACTGATCCGTGTAAAGGAAAGAATGAATGGGGCCATGTATTGTGAGATTTTGAGTGAAAACCTTCCATCAGCAAGGGCATTGAAGATGAAACGTGGCTGGGTCTTTCAGCATGTCAATGATCCCAAACACACCGCCCGGGCAATGAAGGAGTGGCTTAGCCAGTCTTCAGATCTCAACCCCATAGAAAATCTTTGGAGGGAGTTGAAAGTCCGTGCTGCAGCAACAGCCCCAAACATCACTGCTCTAGATTTTTATTTTTTTATTTTACCTTTATTTAACTAGGCAAGCCAGTTAAGAACAAATTCTTATTTTCAATGACGGCCTAGGAACAGTGGGTTAACTGCCTGTTCAGGGGCAGAACGACAGATTTGTACCTTGTCAGCTCTGGGGTTTGAACTTGCAACCTTCCAGTTACTAGTCCAACGCTTTAACCACTAGGCTACTCTGCATGGAGGAATGGGCCAAAATACCAGCAACAGTGTGTGAAAAGCTTGTGAAGACTTACAGAAAATGTTTGACCTCTGTCATTGCCAACAAAGGGTATATAACAAAGTATTGAGATAAACGTTTGTTATTGACCAAATACTTATTTTCCACCATAATTTGCAAATAAATTCATAAAAAAATCATACAATGTGATTTTCTGGAATTTTTTGTCTAATTTTGTCTGTCATAGTTGAGGTGTACCTATGGTGAAAATTACAGGCCTCTCTCATCTTTTTAAGTGGGAGAACTTGCACAATTGGTGGCTGACTAAATACTTTTTTGCCCCACTGTATATGCGAGAGCCCCCAATCTCCTACAGAGTAAGGACAGATCAAGAAATCGTTCTAACTACTTGTGACAAGTTGCGGAGACCAGCTAGACATCTGCTGGGCAGCGTCTGAGCCAGGGAAGAAGCAGTGGAGGGGAAACGACAGGTCCAAATGAATAGAGAAATATGACTAATAGGACTGTATCTTCCCAGGAGTCTCCAGGGGAAGCTATATGTATGCATAGACCTAATCTGATCTAGCGTCTCCTTACCCATATCTATCCTGTTAACATCGTGAAGGCACATAAAGAATGGTATTCCCTCTCTAGTCAATGTGTTTGGTTCAGAAACTACAGATGAGGCCGTCTTTAGTCGGAGCGTTTACTTGACAAAAAAAAATAAAAAAAATAGTCCTCTCATTGTACTTCCCGAAATGTCTGTCTTTCTGTATTTAAGTAATCGGTGTATTCGCTGCTGTGCAGGACATTAATTTCACCCCAGAATAAAGTGCAAATGTCCTCACAAATACATTCCAACATACCCTTTAACTGACGGTATGAATGGCTGAAATATATTCACAGCAAAATGGGTTTGGCAAAACGTCAAAGACTAAACAATGCCAGCTTTTTAGCCACTGTAAAGACAACAATAAGGTACTATGCATCATCCTTAGTGATCGATTCTGTGGGACCATTATAGGCTATGGTTTCTGAGACAGCAACCCACAAAGCATTAGAGAGAGGTAATATCGGTGGTGATTTCTGCACATTCTGCTTGACTCTAAAGCCGCATTTCAGCTGTAAGCAAATGAAGCCAAATGAATAAAGCAGTCAAGCCATAAATGTATAAAAATTAAAAAAAACATGCTGTTTGTTTAACATGTTGAAACTCCTGTGGATCGTCACTATTGGAGCGCTGGCCACCTTGTGCCCCCTAGTGCTAGTGTCTGAGCACACACACACGTGCACACACCTCGATTGAGAGGGGAAAACAACACAAATCATCTCAAGTAATAAAAGTCACAGGAACAATAGCAGAAGGCCGCCACTGCAGTGGTTGCAGCTGTGTTTTCCCCTTCTGTGTGCAGCTGGTTTTCAGAGGCCTCATCTCAGGGTTTGCCTCTACTGTTTGCTGCCCTGCCAGCTTGAAACGCCTTGCTAGCTGTTTAAAGGTATCATTTGTTAAACAGTAGCACCGACTACTGCCTGAGATACAGTTATATAGGCTGAGGAAAGGAAATACTTTTTTGTTCTGTCTGCTGGCTGGCACATTTAGGTACTAGAGTCCACGCAAGCACGACCACTAGCCAGTACATCCCCCAGCCACTCCCCCCACCTCAGTTATCTAATTAGCCCAGACCCATCCATTAAGAATACTGGGCAGCAGGCCGGCAGCCATACGCGCATTACGAACCATACTAACCGTGCTACTTAGAGCCCATGAAGGCAATACATTCTAGTCTTAAAGCTGCGTTCTGCCCTCCTGCACCTATAATGATCGCTAATTGAATGAAGAAAGAGGAAGTCTGCGCTCTTGAGAATGGTGGATTCTGATTGGCTGGCGGATTGCGAGCCTTTCGGTTGCTCCAAACTGTCAGTGTTAATCAAGTCTCATCTCTTAACACTGGGCTGGTAGTTATCAATGAGGTTGAGATTAATATTCGGGGCGAAACAGATGATAAATCATTTGTGCGTAATTAGTGCACACGGCAAGGTTACAGCTGACATGAATTTTTATCTTAATTACGTGGGAAATTTGTTCCATTAATTTAATTTGGCTTGCTCGAATGAGTCCGACACCTAACAAAGTTAATCTTACACCTGTCATTGGCAGCAGGAGAGGAAAGGACTATGTGGGTTTGGGAGGAAGAAGGAAGTAGGTTCTTCATATTGCTAGCTCTTTTAAGGGGTGTGTGTGTCTGTTTGTTTGTGTGTGTGTGTGTGTCTGTTTGTGTGTGTCTGTTTGTGTGTGTGTGTGTGTGTGTGTGTGTGTGTGTGTGTGTCTGTCTGTTTGTGTGTGTGTGTGTGTCTGTTTGTATGTGTCTGTTTGTGTGTGTGTGTGTGTGTGTCTGTTTGTATGTGTCTGTTTGTGTGTGTGTGTGTGTGTGTGTGTGTGTGTGTGTGTGTGTGTGTGTGTTTGTTTGTGTGTGTGTGTTTGTGTGTGTGTCTGTTTGTGTGTGTGTGTTTGTGTGTGTGTGTCTGTTTGTGTGTGTGTGTGTCTGTTTGTGTGTGTGTGTCTGTTTGTGTGTGTCTGTTTGTGTGTGTGTGTGTGTGTCTGTTTGTGTGTGCTCGTGAGTAAGTGCGTGCGTGCATATGTGCATGTGGCCATAAATAAGCCAAGCAGGAGCACCTCAGCCTCTGCCCATCTGTTCTAGAATTTCCCCCAAATCACCAATTCTCTTAGTTAACAACTAGGGCATCATGTTGTTGGAAAATTATAACCTTGATTTGTAGAACTGACGTATCGAATCAGACATTTTGCAATGGAGGGTTTAATGAGCTCCGTTTCATGGAAGTCACAGAGTGTGACAGTACATTGAGTGTATTATTATGTCTGGTGTCACCAGACAGTGTCAAGGCTGTTCATTGGCTCTCATCAGGGAGAGGAGGCCGCCACAAGGCCCTTTGTCATGGATAGCTGCTTCATATAATTAGCATACTTGATTAAAAAGTAGGAATTGGACAATAACCCTGGAATTATTCAATCAGATGCCTCATTTTTCTCGGTACCTAACAGGCTGACTACACCGCTCGCGTCATGTGCGCGAGCGTTGCAAAATAAATTTAGAAATCTATATTATTCAATTATTGCACCCACACTGCTCGCGCGCACCAACGAGCGTCTGTGTTGCCAAGGGCTAAAATAGAAGTCAGTTCTATTTCTGACGCAGATCGTGCTGCAAGTCCTGCCTCTCCCATCTCCTCATTGATTTATAGAAGCAGGTACCCACATGCCATCTCCTCATTGGTTATACCCACGTGGGTGACTGAAAGACGAACGAGGTCGGTGGTGGTAATGCACCTAATTTACGAAAGTTGCCAATCGCAATATAAAGTCAGGAGAAGAAAAATTCTGGAAGAGGAGAGATGACTAGAAATGATTCGGTTGACCATTTTATGTGTGGATTAATTGGCGGAGTAGAAAACATTGTGCCTTTCAGGTAAAATAACAACTCAATGTTTATATCCCAGGACAAATTAGCTAGCAACAGCAAGCTAACTAAATAGGACAAATTAGCTAGCAACAGCAAGCTAACTAAATAGGACAAATTGGCTAGCAAGTGCAAGCTAACTAGCTCAATTGCCATAAATGTTTAATGCTTTTCGACCTGTCCCCAAATTAATATAACTGGTTCAGAGTTTGTTTTGATATTTGAACCTGAATGTCGTGATCGCGTTTGGTGTGGGGGGAAAAAATCAATTTATGCACGATGGCGCATGATGGCGCACGATGGCGCACGCGTGCAGCCGGTTTGGGTTTCGTGTATGAATCAGATCATTTAGTAGCAATATTGCAACAGTTTTTGTGAACATAATATCGAAATGGGCAACACAGAAAACAAGATAACAAAATAATAAGACTTCAAAACAAATCATAGTTTTAAAGTGGATGTCCTTTGCATTTAACATTTACATTTAAGTCATTTAGCAGACGCTCTTATCCAGAGCGACTTACAAATTGGTGCTTTCACCTTATGACATCCAGTGGAACAGCCACTTTACAATAGTGCATCTAGGTCTTTTAAGGGGGGAGAAGGATTACTTTATCCTATCCTAGGTATTCCTTAAAGAGGTGGGGTTTCAGGTGTCTCCGGAAGGTGGTGATTGACTCCGCTGTCCTGGCGTCGTGAGGGAGTTTGTTCCACCATTGGGGGGCCAGAGCAGCGAACAGTTTTGACTGGGCTGAGCGGGAACTGTACTTCCTAAGTGGTAGGGAGGCGAGCAGGCCAGAGGTGGATGAACGCAGTGCCCTTGTTTGGGTGTAGGGCCTGATCAGAGCCTGGAGGTAGTGAGGTGCCGTTCCCCTCACAGCTCCGTAGGCAAGCACCATGGTCTTGTAGCGGAAATACACCTTTGGTCAGAATGTCTTTTTTTAAGTAGTGCTTGTAGTCCATTAGTGCCATAATAACAAGCACAATAGTACTACAGGAAATAACTGAATTTAATGACCTCAAAACCTTACTACCGATTAGAAGAGAAGGGGGAACCTGAAGGGAGCATCAGACATCCCACTCCCTGAGGGGGTCTCAGGAGTTGGGATATGCAAAATACACATATTTCTAATTCACACATGCTATACTACCCGGGACAGGTATAAGCATCCACGAAATGAATAATTATTCATATTATTATCACGTTCGACATTAAGCCATGATAATTACACGACCAATCCCGTGACACTGAAGGTTAACCGAACGGGAAAGCCCCGAAAATGACTGATTTAAAAACAAAGGGGCCTCACCTGCTCCTCAGTCATTAAAACTGGCAACTCTATTACCTGGCCGTAATTCACAGTCCATGATGGCCTCTGCCATTCTAATAGAACGTCTCTCCCGCTGTAATACAGACACCTCAGGTTTTGGAGCCATTTGTCAAGCCTGTGATTTCACCTGGAAACTAGGTTTTTACCCCACGGAGCAGCTCTCAGCTCCTCAAACACTTACTCTGGCACGGAGCAGCTCTCAGCCCCTCGCCCGTCACTTACCCTGGCACGGAGGAGGGCGAGCTAATGATCGACTGATTCAGAAAGAGACACGCAGGAAAATAAAGGGGGATTGGTCAGTTCTAGGTTACATTACTGTCTTGATATTAGATCAGATGGTGATGCTTGAAGACGCTGCTGAGGATGATGACGAGGGGGAGGAAGATGATGACGAAGAGGACTCTGAGTATCACAAGTAATATTATTGATTTGAAGTTTTTCACACATTTTTACCTCAGACTGCAGCCTCAAGACACCGCGTCAGCATATAACGCCATAGGGAGTCTCAGAGCTGCTCTTGAGACCAGGTGAAGACAGGTTGAAGCCAGATGAAGGAGGCTCCCTGATTAGAAACAGACTACCGGAGAACATCTCCTCTCTCTAGTTCTGCTTCATTGGCCAGGTGATGACCTCTAAGAGCTGGAGAGAACATCATTATGGAGCTGCCTCAGTACTAAGAAGACAGACGGGAAAGAGGACGGAAGATCTTAGTCTTGCTCAAGTATCCAAGGATTTCAGGCTCTGTGGGATAGTAGGAACACCAAACTACAGATCATCAATACAGTGTCTTAGAATCCTATGTGGGCACTTGATTAATGAAATCAATGTAAAAAAAAAAATCCCTATAATCCAATGTTTTCTGGGAGGGCAATGTATAAGCAGATGTAGGTAGTCCTATTTCTATTAAATGAACGTCTTCACAGCGAATGTGCCGCTATTGTTTTCACAGCGGTGCTGTATTAGGATTAAATTACATTTATAATAAATGAGTAACTGCATAAAAATAAATGCATGTTGTTCCCTTCTGGTGAATGTATAAGGATTACATTACAAATACAATTTGACTTTGATAGATTAGGATATCCAGCATTTAGCCTAGGCTTGGACAGCATGTGGACAACAGCGCTCTCCTGTGGTGAGCAAAAATACTCAAACGCACCTGTCCAAAACGAAATAGTTAGATTAGAGCACCACCTGCAGGTGAAAAGGCACCATGTCCATATAACATGTTCAGCACTGTAATTTCATCCTTAGCTACAGTCTTTATCTCCATTCTACTCAGTGTCATGCAAGACAACATGCGTGTATTGTAACACTGCACTCACATCTCTATTTCATTCATAGACTGTTACATATTTCTAAATGTCAAGTACTTAGTTCAATTGTTTATAACAGCAGTGGTTGATGAACGCTGACTGCTGAGCTGTCCATCTAAGCATCAGTCCCCGTCACTGTGCCCAGTTTCCACCCTGGCATTTTTCACACCAGAGTTGAGGTGGCACTGGCAAATGTATCCACCATTATGGCTCTGGCTCTATAAATCCCTAGAGCCTCCGTTGCTCATTAATCTAGCAGTGTGTTTAGGATGACTGGGACACAGATGGCATTGAACTAGAGCCACTGGAGCCCTGCTAGCTCTTCAGTAGGCCTGGCTAGTTGTCACCAATGGGGTGTGAAGGTGTTTAGAGCTGAGCAGACCTCCAGACCTCTATGTCCTGCAGAGTACCAGATAAGCAGCCTCTTTCTATCTCGCTTTGAGGGGAGCCTGGAGGGGCTGTCTTGGCGAATTAGAGAGCCAGGAATCAGTGGTTACATTCCACTCACTGTAGTAACATCATATGCACAGTAAGCTGTAATCTATCAAGTGGAATGAAAAGAAGGATACACCTGTATGGCAGGAACTGACTGATAATGTCGTCTGTCCCTCGTTGTAAGATCGTAGATGGAATTCATTTGTATTGAATCAACAGACAATCTATTGTCAATCTAGTTCATGTTCAGTGGCTATTGTATACGTGTGTTCATATACAAGCCTGATGAATGCGCAGGTCGAAATGCACTCATGCACGCAGGTCGAAATGCACTCATGCACTCATGGTTTGTGCTTTCAGCAGCTGAAACACTGTCCAAGTGGACTGTCTGGTTCTCTGTTTCTGGAATGACAAACTGTGGCAAGAGACCTGATTGGTTGACCAGAACGAGATGGCTTGATGCAACCTGGGCATAACAGGTGCCCCACTAGCTATTCAGGACTCATGGAGGTCCCACCCTGGTCCCTCCCCCTTCCTTCCCACCCACCCTCAGTAGCTGAGAGCAGCTGCTCCAGCATACAGTAGAGCTGATCTGCAATAGCCACGGCTCCAGATGTCTCTGCTGGGAGGTATTAGTGGAGGGTCATGCTCTGGAATTTACTGCAAATCTTCCCCATCCTTCACTGCCACCAGAATGCGCAGACCCCCCTGGAGTTTGGCCCTGAGACGAGTTAGGGGGAAGCATTTCAGTGCGACACCTACTGGATTTTTGTAGATCCTAGCATTAGGCCTAGGCTATATGTGTATGAGGTATGGTGAGTTTGAAGGGAAAGCACTGATTAATAATGGTTTACTGACTGTAGTGGCTCCCACATGTGTGACAGGTCCAGTGAAATCCCCATCCAGTGAAATACAAACCTTGTTAAAGCTCAACTCTGTTTGCTTTTTAAAGCCAGGTGGTGATGGCGATGGTCACTTAAAGGTCAGAGGCCGAGAGAATGGGCAATCTATTACTCGGCACTGACGGGCACTATTTCCACCGCCAGGTGTGGTGAGCGCTGTGACAGCGATTGTTAATGGTTGGCATGGCACTAATATGGTGCAGATGTCTTCACATGTGGTTCCCTCACCGCCGAAAGTGAACGAATTAGAGTGAACGAATTAGGCAGGCGGCCGCAGAACTGAAACTCAGACACAACTGGAGGTTATTCCTTAGGGCACATCGTAGCAAAACGCTTCGCAAGAAACAAAGATAAATGTCTTATTGGAGGTGTTCAAATAGTCCCTCCCGGTTTCAGTCAGTTTTCTTCTGTTTGGTGCCGAATGAATACAACCCTGACAATCAAAAGTGATAGGCCTACTTCCTCTCTCATAACTGTCTGTATGGATATTCCGTGAGAAAACCTATACCAACATGCTGTTTAGAGGCAGGTCTCCATTATGGAATGTATGACAATGTATGCTATTACACCACATGTTTACTGAAGAAAATAGGCAGGTTGGTTGAACAGCTGAAAAATATAGGCCTACATCAGGAACATGATTGTGTCCAAAATGGCACCCTATTTCCTATATAGTGCAATACTTTTGACCAGAGCCCTATGTGTTGTGATCAAAACTAGTCCACTACACAGGAAATCGAGCGCTATTTGGGACGCAAACCTGGTTTGAGGAGCATTTCGCTAATGACAAGAACTGAGCCCTTGGTCATGGTGAAAGGATGCAAATTGTTGAGTCATAAATCCTCATCTTGTCATCCTCTCGATTTTTTCTTGTCTGAGGTAAGAGGGTTTGCAGAGAAACACGCCATCAGGCCCACAGGGCTTTCATTCTCTCCCCTGTCTGGTCTTGTCTGGAGAGCCAGAGCAATAGGACAAATTGTTATTCTGTAGGGAAGACTGATGGTGCAGCAAGTTGAGCAGTGCTTTCGCTTTTATCAGAAAGGAAGATATATTGAGCAATGCATACACGTCTATGGCTTGGCTTTATGTCTGTACTGGTTACGTTTGGCTTTCGGCTTTGCTATCCCCATCTTTACCTGAGGATGGGATTGGAAGCTTCTTCCTTATAGGAAACATATTTCTGGTCACTGGTCTTATCACAAAAATAACGTCATGTTTAATAGTATTAAAAACCTCCACCACAATAATACATCTGTTGGCCGTCTGCTGTAAAGGGTTGTGTGTAAGGGTTCACGTTGGTAGGACTATTTCAGTACATGAGTTCAGGGCACTTTACTCAGAAGTCAAATGGACTACGAAACAAATCAATAAAGTTGATATTACACACAAGTATGTAATACTGAACCGACATTTTGGCACAAAGCCTGTGTTTACCCAGGCAGCACAATTCTAATTAGTCTTTTGACCAATCAGATCAGCTCTTTTGACAATAATTGGAGAAAATATCTGAATTGGGCTGACTGTCTAAACGCAGCCATAGTGACTGCCTGAGGGCTATGACTTCGTTGAAACAGGTTATTTGTATGCAGTGCAATCAGCGCAACCAATGGCAATAGTGAGAGGTAACACAATCTTAGTGGTGTACTCTGTGATTTTTTAAAACAATTCATATCTGGCTTCCATTCGATAATATCCAAAATAATTGAATGAAATACTCTTTTATTGAGTGTTTATTGAGTGTGGTTTGTCTGAGGCTGAGGGAGGAACCAACATGCAGCCAACTAAGCCACATTCCCTCTCCCCACTCCCCACCACAGAGTGAGACATCCGACCAGGTAGGATCATAGCCTGACAGATAGGATCAGGGAAGACCCGGGGCCCCGTACACTGAAATGGAATCTGAACCTTGGAAGGGCATTTGAGAACTACTTGCAAGCCAATTGATCCCATTTATTTTAGATGGCAGGCTTATGAACTCGATTTCAGCCATTTATTCAACATAGGAACATAGCATAGGTCTAGGTCTGGAACCAAAAGTGTTCTACCTTGAACCTGAAAGGGGTTCACAAAGGGTTCTCCTATGGGGACAGCCTGTAGTGCTAACATCCTTCTTTGAGCCACTTAACCATGACATTAGCTTCCTTGGAAAAAGGAAGAAATAGGTCAATGGAATGTACAGTACATAATGTTAAGTACATGCAAACAACAATACTGTGTGTCTACTCAGATTTAGCTAGTGCAAAGGGCTTGGAGATGTTTTTCAAATGTTTTCCCCTCCAGATAATCCAGCCAATATAGACGGAATAATCCATTTGTACGCATGCATACACACACTGTCGGTATAGGTCGTGCATTGTTGTATTCATTCAATTACATAGCAAGATGATAGGAACGGGAGGAGGTGTTAAGTAACACGAATAAATATATACAGCTAATCATTTATGGTTGAGGCAACATCTATTCCTAAGGAGAGCTTTAACAGCATGGAGATGTGTGACTTTTAGTTTAAACTTCACATTGCATACACAGCGCAAGTGGCAAGTGAGTAGGATGCAGAGCGTGGAAACAGACCCTCAGGGCCTGCAGAGGCTAACATGGCCCACAACAACCCATTATTATTTACAGCTTTGATACAGGTGTAGGATCTTAAATGGATCACCCTGTTGCAAGAGAACGTTCCTGCATGCAAGACATGTTCAACGTGCAGTGTATTTGAGGTTTAAAAAGGCTTCTGAAGTTTGTCATTTCCACTTTGAAGATGCAGACCAGATTTTCCCTTACGAAAAATGGATCAACCCCTACAAAAATAGCCATGAATTATAATCCACATAATAATTCAAATTTCCTGTTGTTGCAGGATTATTTTCCTGTTGTAGCAAACTGGGTCAAATTCAGATCCTACGTTTGTATAGGGGCTGCAACTGTAAAAACATGAGGAATATGGGGGTAGAGGAGGATAAAAAGCATAGCTGCTGACAAAGAAAAATGTCCTCAACATCTCTCTCACAGACCTTCACCAGAACTGACAGTGGACATAAGAGTATTATCAAGGCATTGGGAAGGATCGCCTCAGAACCAGGTTATTTGTCCTATCGTACCAACTCCTCGCCACTCATTGTCATTGCCAAACAATATTTGTCTCGACAATGAAAGCAACGGAGTTGGCAAGAGAACAGACAGATCTGGGACCAGAGTATGAGAAGGAGGCTTCAGGTGTAAGAATGAGAAAGGGATCTTACAGACGCTCCATGTACTGTATGATAAGATGTATTCTGGAGATAAGCAGCTCTTCTGTTTTGAACAATACAATAAACCAATCCAGCTAGCACAGTTTAGGCTCTTCCGTTGATCCATGTGTAAAAGCGTCCTCTGGCTAAGTGGCTAGGATTGCTCATAATAGCCTAACAGGCTAACAAACCATGCAGTGCTATGGTCAATGTCCATTTGACATAGTATCAGCCAGGTTGGAATTGTATTCCTATCTAGGGTGGTGAGAGCGACCCCCTACGTCACAATGATGAATGACCTCATGGCGACGACTTTAAAGAGAAAGAGGCAACCGACAGAAACCCTAAAATGCATGAATGGTAACGAAGTGCAATGCCCATCGCAAGTGAATCCGTCGTGCTTACAGTGGGATCTCCTCATATAGAGATGGGAGAAGTGTGCTATTGTCATTTGGCTCTGTATCCCTCCACATCACAAAAGCTCAAGGCCTATTTTGTAGCCTGGTTAAACCAGACTGAATGCTTCGCTCACCATTGTCTCACACAATGGGGAAGCCTAGACAACTCTGTGTATTTATATACATGGCTCTGAGGCTACCTAATTGCACTTTCCTTCTCTCAAATAGGTTCATTCGGTCAGAGGAGACGCGGTATGAAGCTGACTCACAGGGCAGTGTTTAATTTGTCCTGTAAAGTAATTACATTTCTCTCAGTTACTGCGTCCCAAATGCCACCCTATTCCCTATGTAGTGCATTACTTTTGACCAGAGCTCTATGGTTCTGCAGGTAGTGCACTGAAAAGGGTGCCATTCAGGACGCAAACAGTCAGTCTGTCTGTAAAATAATCACACAGGCCACTGGCTAGATCCGTGGGACTACAGTAGTCGGCTGGCTAATCTGGCACAGATATTTTCACACATGTTGATTAATGTGCATTGCCCCTGTCAAATCAAATCAAGTGAAGATGAATGGGAAACAACTACTATAACAGGGATATCATACCCAATGTGTGCATTTGCTTGTATTATATGCAATAAATGAGGAGAACAGCAATAACCTCCAACCTGTATGCTCTCATAACTTACCCTCTGAACCACTGGGACACTGAGTAGCCAATGGTTACTCAAGCAGGATTAAAGACCTCAGATTCACGGTCGTTCCAGACATCTGAATTCTGTGCAGAATATATCATTTTGAGCCCCATATTTACTTGGCTCTCAGATGGAAAAGTCAAACAGAAAGTCTCTCAATATGGGACCCAGAGAGACCTGTCATGGACATTTCATTGGCAGAACATAGTTGTTTTCTTAAGTTCTTTATTGTTCAATTAATCCAAAGACAATGGCTATTCATCTGAAGTGTAACAAACCGCAGCAAAAACAAAGACTATTCATTCACACAATAGTCTAATAGATCACCCCCCTGTAACACACATCTCAAAAATATACACACTGTATACTGCAAACGTACAGCTGAACACAGCGTATCATAAAGACATGAAAAATAGCACTTTATCAAATAATATGGACGCTATATCGTATGTAACGTCACCTAATATGTGTGCATGTCAGTAACTGAAAGTCAAATTGAAGCATTATTAGTGCACAGATAGGAATGGGATAAGACAGACGGAAAGCGGTGGAATTGTGTTGATGATGCTTAGTACAATTGGAATAATGTGGGTAAACGTGGGCTTCAACAAAAGCTTTTCACAGTATGACGATACAGCTGATGGTAAAAGCTGTGGAGGGAGAAACCAGTGTATCACTAAGTGGAATTTAAAAAATGTCAAAAATAACATTTAACTCTCAGATTTTGTCCATCAACCATTGTGCTGTTCTACCAATAGAAAGCCTCCATGATCTGTAGTCCTGCATTTTGCAAGCACGCACGCACGCACACACCAAACACACACACACCACATTACCCCACATCAGCTATGTCTTGCCTACATTGGACACCTAATCAACAGCCAACAGCCCTCGCGAGGGCAGAGCAGTCACTGTACTGCTTCAACATAGCGATCCCAGATCCACACACGGCCCGTCTGCACGTCCTCCTGTCAGTCACCATCTAAACCTAACCCTGTCAGTCATCATTTAACCCTAAACCTGTCAGTCACCATCTAACCCCAACCCTGTCAGTCATCATCCTCTTTGCCTATCTCTTCAGGTAGCGGTGTGCTGAAGTCCTGAAAACATGTTCTGAAGTAGCCAACCAGGGACTCAGACAGGTGCTGTAGGCTCTGCAGGGACAGGAAGTGGCCCTCGTCTGGGTAAAGCTGTCTCAAACAAAGGTCAAAGGTCAAACACAAGGTCATTGGGACTGTCATTCCTGTAGTGAAGTGTGGTTACTCGTTTATTAGTTAGAAGGAACAAGAAAGTCACTTAATGTTTTTCCTGAGTCGTATTGTGTGTGTGTGTGTGTGTGTGTGTGTGTGTGTGTGTGTGTGTGTGTGTGTGTGTGTGTGTGTGTCGCAAATATATTGGCTAGCAATCAAATTCACTTCAATAATCACATTATGTAATCACTCATTCAACATTTTCATTCAAATTTGTGGATCACGGCTCGTACCTGCATTGTGTAGTTCGCTCCAATTTTGATCAAGTGCTTAATCAACTCCGCTGAATGTTGGAAATGAACATTTGCTGAGAAAAGAACAAAAAATACACCAATTGGTTTCGCAAATTGTCTTTGAAAACAACACAAGGCCAACCGCTGATTACGACGTACTTAGGATCGTCTATTTTCCATTTCTGTTGGACGAAAGGGTAATTACCATCAGCTGTTCCGTGAATCAACAGAAAATCCGGTCCTTGGGGTCCTTTCATCATGTTTCCTTGCAGTCCTTTCATATTTGGAAGCACTCTAGAAACCTTAGAGAATAGACATGGGAGACAGTGTAACCTCAAGGTTTTCTATTTTATTGAACCTTGATCTTGACAGGCAGGGAGTCATGCTGAGACCAAGGTCTCTTTCACAGATGAGCCCTGTAAACAGTTCAATACACACATCAATGTTCCCATCAATATTCACACCAATATACACATCAACACACACATCAATGTTCCCATCAATATTCACACCAATATACACATCAACACACACATCAATGTTCCCATCAATATTCATACCAATATACACATCAATATACGCATCAATAGTCACATCAATATTCACACAGCAATATTCACATCAATATACACTATACACATCAATATACACATAAATGAGAAAAACAAAACCTCAGGTTTGAACAGAAAACAATATCTGAGGGAAAACCAACCACAGCAGTGAATAAAGAGTTTGTGAAAAGATTACGATATACAACTAGCCTTGTTGAATCAGACTGCTCACTTATTCCTTCACTTCACAATCAATGCTGAGCACAGTGTCCAGTCTGGTTGAGCCAGGCTACAATACAGGACTGGATCAAACCTGTCTAGCACCCCCAGGCGATCCAGTGTGTTGCTTCATTAACAGAACGTGTTCATGTCTTTTTCCATCTACCTCTCAGGACTGTATGAGTGATGCCCTGCTGTTTGTTAACGATCATTTTGACCTGCTTCTCTGGACTAGCATCATTTACATTTGAAATGGCTCGAACTGTGTGGCCCACATATCAACAACCCACTTTCAGGGGAACACTTTCACCGATTACACTGTAATCTCCGACAAGTTATTATTCTGACTGATGAACAATACCTGGCCCATGAACACCCGACACACACACACACACACACACGCTTCAGTGTGACAGTTCCCACTGTTCCCCAATCTGCTGTGATAAACTGTAGAACCCACAAATAGAAAACCATCAATAACACCAACAGATTGACTGTGACAAACAACTTACTTGATATCTGTTGTCGTTCTTTGACGTCAGGCCAAAGTACCGCTCTGAAAATGCCGAAGCTTCGTGTAGAGAAAGTGCACAACGTTTCAAAAAAAGTATTCAGTTCTTTCAACTCCAAGTTCATTGATAATCAAATTTGTACAGTATTTCATGTCATTTGTTGTGGAAAATGTACTCACACAAAACACACAGCACCGGTCTCCCAATCCTTGATTGAGCCTAAACCTAGACTGAAAAGCTATTTCAATGGAGATGGTCCATTCAGCTTGCTTTTCAATCCAGGACTAGGTCTAATCTCTGTCAAGGAAGCTGAACGAAAGGGTAAGATCATGGAAACATTACTCACCGTAAAGTTTCCAGTCAATCACTGGGGAATTAGCAGCTGCACACTTAATCAGCGCAGTGGACCTCAGAAGCATCAAGGTGAGGTAAGCACCGTATCCCTGGAAAGAGAAGAAACACCTTCACTTGTTGAACACGCACGTGAGTGTGAAGCATGGTGATCAACTGAAAGACAGCAGTTAAACTTGCCTTTCCGTAGATTCCGATCCGCGCGCGGTCAATGTATGGGAGTGTCATCAAGTATCTGTAATAAGTCAATAAAAACAACCCAAAACCGAATGACTAATTCTTTTTCCAGACATTTCATGAGGGCTTTAACACAGATGACTGACAGGGAAGTTTAAGAGTGTACAACCATGCCATACATTTTCAATGGATTTCAATGGAAAGGGGAAAATACTGTATCATATTACATCATATTGTATCATATCACATCCTGTCTTATCTTATGGTATTGTATTATATCATATTGTATGGCATCATATTACACTGTATATCACATCTCATATATTGCATTGTATATAGTATATTATCATCTAATAGTGTATATCGCATCGTATATTTTTATTTTATTTGACCTTTATCTAACTAGGCAAGACAGTTAAGAACAAATTCTTATTTTCAATTAAGTCCTAGGAACAGGACAGATTTGTACCTTGTCAGCTCGGGAATTCGAACTTGTAACCTTTCGGTTACTAGTCCAATGCTCTAACCAGTAGGCTACCCTGCCGCCATATTGTATATTATATATATTACATATATATATATTCTTTCTATATTCCGTCCATAATGTCTATACATCCCATCATATGTAATTAAATATACATATACATATATATATAGTTCAGAAGTTTACATACACTCAATTAGTATTTGGTAGCGTTACCTTTTAACTGTTTAACTAGGGTCAAACGTTTCAGGTAGCTTTCCACAGGCTTCTCACAATAAATTGGGTGAATTCTGGCCCATTCCTCCTGACAGAGCTGGTGTAACTGAGTCAGGTTTGTAGGCCTCCTTGCTCACACACGCTTTTTCAGTTCTGCCTACAACATTTCTATAGGATTAAGGTCAGGACTTTGTGATGGCCACTCCAATATCTTAACTTTGTTGTCCTTAAGCCATTTTGCCACAATTTTGGAAGTAGGCTTGGGATTATTGTCCATTTAGAAGACTCATTAGCGACCAAGATTTAACTTCCTGACTGATGTGTTGTGAAAAACTGAGTTTAAATGTATTTAAATGTATTTGGCTAAGGTGTGTGTAAACTTACGGCTCCAACTATATATATATACTTATTTTCCACCATAATTTGCAAATAAATTCATTACAAATCCTACAATGTGAATTTCTGGATTTTATTTTCTCATTTTGTCTTTCATAGTTGAAGTGTACCTATGATGAAAATTACAGGCCTCTCTCATCTTTTTAAGTGGGAGAACTTGCACTCTGGGCTTCAACATAGCTCATCCTAATATTTCTACATATTTTTATTGCATTCTTTTACTTTTATATTTGTGTGTATTGTTAGATATTGTTACACCCGTAATACGTCTGTTAAATATGTGTATGCAACCCGAAAATGATGTCATATCTCATCACGTCACATGCTGGTCGGAGGTTACATACTCCAATGCAGCTATCTGGTCCTGAACATCCACGGTACCCAGGCGCTGGTGGACCTGCTGCAGGACTCTCAGGCCCCGGAAGCCTGTCCCCCTGCCATCCAGCCTGGCCACAATCACCTCATCACAACTGACCAGCACCGAGTCCCAACCCAGCTCATACTCATCACTCACCGACTGACTGCCAGGCCCACCATCACTAAGAGAGGGGCGGAAGGGGGAGGGAGAGAAAGAGAGAGAGAGAGGGTGGTTGATTCAAGCTTCTCAAACAAGTTAACTCATCTAAAGTTCCATATTATGTGAAAACATCTTCCCTGAATTAAAGAAAGCGTAATCTCACATCATGGAGTTGGAGTTAGAAAATCATTGTGTTTGTTCTCAAGGTAAAGTGTTCAGTTCTAAACGTATTGCTGAATGAAAATGTACTTATGACTGTGTAACTATGTTAGAACGCTAGGAAAGAGGAGCGATGCTTACACAATCAAAAGAAGGCCATAGAGAAGAGATTCAGAAAAGTCAAGGGGATAGGTGAGTTTCAAAGGCAGCTCTGTGAGAAGAAAATATTGAATTACAGTAGTTATTCAAATAAACAATACACTGTAGCGAGAGAGCGAGAGAATGAGAGAACGAGGAATAAAACGTGACCGGCAGACTATATAGCAGAGAGAGAGAGAGAGAGAGAGATAAAAATATACAAATAAAGAAATATACACAGAGAGAAATGGTTAGTTACCAAAGTCTTCACTAGGAATAACCCTGACATCTGACTTCGAGATCTTTTTCATTTCCAAGGCAGCTCTCAGAGGCATGTTGTTGTCCAATATAAAGTAAGCTGTGAGGATAAAGTGTGAAAGTAACCATTAACACACTGTGTGTAAAGGGACACAAGGACACTGATTATATTGGGTATTAAACTGTGATGGGAAAATCAATCAACAGATTGTTTCAAGAAGCAGGTTCATTTGAGTTGTACATTTTTCTAATACAGTTGGCTGACTTCACAAAGGCCACTGCATCTAAACCAGACGCCCTGTGATCCTTTCCTTTGTTTTAGACGGTCAACAATCACATCATTTCAGTACAATTATGCCTCATATTCAGGATCATTGAAAAGCACCCAGGCATAAAAAAGACAACTCAATACCATTGGCATTAAAAACACTTCCCAGATGCTCATTTAAACCTTGCCAGAACATTTCATTTTGGACAGCTGTTGAAAATCTATTTCACACGATGTGAAACAAAGCCAACAATCTTGTGGCCAAATATGAAATAGGAAACCATTAAAACAGGCTGGAAATAGCACAGTACACTACAGGAGACGAGAGTTCATATCAATACTTAGTATTACTCACTGTTTACATCGTTAAAACTCTGCAGCATCACAGATGGAGCACCGGGACCTGTGTAGCAGAAGATACACTAGCAATACTGCTTTGCATCGTTTTGAGACTGAACAAACACTATGATATTCTAACATAGTAGTATTGTAGCTACCCTAGCCTATGTAAGCCCCGTTGGGATATAGTTATTAGAGCAGTGGTTAGGAGACCCGGGCGCCATCTGCTACTATATCATAAAATACATAATGGCATAATTGACATAATTACTCCCTAACCATATCTCATACATTACCCAGAATAGGTTGGGTTTTTACTACAGTGTCTGTAACATATCCACATGAAGCTGTATTTGTCGGAATGATTTCCAGAAGGAAAAACACAGACCAGGCTCGTACCTTTACACTGTAGAATAACATGCTGTTTGTTCGGGCTGATGTCTGCATCAAAGAACGTGCATGCTTCCTGGTTCATCTCACAGGTCAAACATCGTTGAGAGAACAGACCAATAGTAGATGCACTGAAAGAGAGATTGTTTTTTTTTTTGTTTAGCAACTTCTTCACATTCTTGAGATAATTGCATTCCAACAATGTACTACATCTATGCAATACGGATTGGCAAGTCAAACTGGAGCTGAATAGGGCTAACAGCTACTAGAATGCGGCTGAAATGTCTGGTGATATTGAGCAGAATATTTTCACCATGCGCATTTCTTCACGGGGAAAATGTTTTAGAATCATTTCTCACCTGTACACGTGTCTCTTTTGTGGGGAGTCTTGAGTACCGATAAAATATCTATGTAGGTGAAAGCAGAATGACTTTAACTAGGGCAAGTACAGGAATCTATAGTAACAAATAGAATAGTTTCAACAGAAGAGATGTTTGAAAAGAGAAAAAAAGGTCAACACTTGTTGAAGCTCATATCTGTGACACGAAATATGACATGAAATTATTCTCATAACTGATCTGAAAGGATCTGACACACTTACATGGTTTGCTCCCCCTCATCATAGGCTAATATCTTGGTGACCTCCCAGTTGCCTGATGTCAAGTGACGGGCATCATTTTGATCACTTCTGAACTGAGAAAAGACAAATTGTGATTTTTTTTTCGATAAAAAAACATGTTTAAAAAATGTTTAAAGACAAAGTGAGCACTGAAAAATCCGGAGAATGACAAGACAATCAATGTGTGTTTCAGAATTGGAGTATGACAGCACCCACCGATTTGGTGAACATGGCAATATGATGGAAGTCTCCTTGTCCCCCCTGCTTCACCGGTATGGTCAGGAAAAACCTACTCCCGTCCTTTGAAAACACTGGCTCCTGGTTCTGAGGACATTGGATTTAAGGGACAGTCAACGTGCATCAATTTCCTCTTTACTATTAGCATATAGATACAATACTCACTGTTTTAAAATTGCAGCACAATTTGGAGCAAATTGAGCCCACAATAGCATTCAAATAAAATGCTACTCGGTGGAAATATGAATTGCTAATATTATAGAACATTTATATTTCAGCTTACCTGTCTGGTGAGCCAGAGATCTGAAGCTTCCTCATGTTTCTGAAATTCAAGTGAAGGAACACGTCTTAGATCCAACATGGAGTACGACACAGACGACACCAATAAAACCCATTTCTAGTGAGGACCATCTTAGTGTAGGTGAAGGAAAAACCCACCTGTACACAGGATCCAACGGTGGCGTCACACACAGTGATGAAGGACACGTTCTGGGGCCGGTTGAGCCATCGAACTGCTGCATGGGTGTTGCTGATCCACTTCACCATACTCACATAGTGTTCTCTGGGTCGACGTCAGACAAACATTCAGACGTATAGCAACTACTTCTCTGGGCCATTTGAATCATATTTCTGAATTATGGTTGTGTACTTGTGAATAGCACTTGATCAAACATGCACTGTGTCATGACATTGCCCTCTTTGGGTACAGCAAGCCCCATCCCCCTCTCCCTGTCTCCTACACACAGGCTGCTGTGGTCAGAGAGAGGTCGTAAATTCCCGGAGGAGATTATCTCCTCATGGCCACAGTATAAAGACAGAGTGAATTTTCATAGAGAACAAAGGAATTTCTTCCACCTCACAGAACTTGAGGTCCGAGCAACATTTATGTTCTGGAGAAGGTATAAAAGATCGATGAAGAATCCAGCTACGAACTGGTCCGTTTGGTACAATTCGGTGAAACTCATGGGAGACAATACGGCCACATTACCATAATGCTGTTTATATAATAGTCTCAGATATGAGGTTTACATCTAATTGTTGTATAAGATGAATGAGTGAAGATGATACTGTTTGATTTTGGACTGTTTAATGAAGGAAACTCCAATTCCCTTTTGAGTTTAACTAAATAAGAGGACCACCCATGAGCCCAGTTAGGGTCGGGCATCCCGGGACAGGCCCTTTTCTGCAACTCCCGAATAAAAGACCCACTTTGAGAATTTCTCAACAGACCATGTTTCTCTCCATTACGAGAGGACAAAGGTTGCAGACCAGCTTACCTCGATAACGAGAGGGCCAAGGTTTGAGACCAGACTGCTGAATCTCTTAACCATCCCACATGGTTAAACTCTGAGACAATCGATACCTACCGAATAAGAACAAATCTTTGATATGAATTACTAGTCTGCAGCTAGGAATTCGGTATCATTGAACGCGAAGACCGACAACCGCCGAAACATCCATCCATAACGACATGAATGAATGTTACTCTGAACTATCCATTCTAACCACGACAGAGAGGGCGGACAAACTCTCCAACAGAAATGAACTTTTCAGCAGAGATCCCGAGGACACACTGAGCGTAAATATATATATATTGATTGCAATTGTTCCTGAATGAGTGAGCGTTCATGTGCATAGGATTAGCATTTCAATTGTTATAATTATCAACTGTGTGTTGTTTTATCTCAGCTGTCCCCCACTTCCCTTTTGTACATCAAGCTGCCGTACCGGTTTAGCCCACTAGGGCACATTCCCTTATCATTTCTTGTAACCATATTTACTTTGTTTGTTTGTGTGTGCACTTCTGTGATTGTTTAGTTAGTTAATAAATAAATTATTTTAGACAATTGATGTATGGATGACTCATAGTGAAGACTGGGTTCGTGCAGATAACCAACAATTTACGATGCTTGGAATGAGACTAATGTGAGGTAAAATAAAGAATTCATTAATTCAGAAGACTATTGATCAGATATGAAAATTTTTGAAAAGTTATATTAGGAAAATTATAACTTTGACTTCCTAGTTAATTACAGTTAACAGTACAGTACATGATTAATCAGTTTAATCGCGTAATAGTAATTACAGAGAATCTAAAAAGTCTTCATTTAATGATAGTAAAGACACGACAACTGCAACAATCAGGGGCAGACTGACTGCTTCATTTTTAGTCTATGAGCCTCTTTAACTTGGATTTGTCATGCAAAATGATCACTTTCTGGCTAATAATGGGGGAATATCATTTATGAATATAATGGACAGGTGTGGGGGTCTCAAGGAAAAAATGGGCCGGTGTGTTAGAAATGACAATACCGATTTCTGGTCCCCGTCTGCCCCTGGAAACAATTAAACATGCAGCCATACAGATTCAATTGTCCAATACTGGTCAGAACGGTTAGTAAAGAAATAACATGCAAAGACTAACCTGACATGCCTGGTGGCACCACAACAATTACAAATGCAGATTAAAAGAACTAAGGGGCTGCCAGAATGATGTGTCTTCCTCACCTTCCTTTCAAGCCATCAGGTGGTACCAGCTCCTGAGTGTGTGCGGGGCCGTACAGGTTCACCACCAACAGCCTGACTGTAGGGTTGGGCTGGCCAGCCTGTCAGCAAACAGATCCTCATAAAGTCAATTATTAAGTATGCTGAGAAAAACAAATACTGTCGCTACACCGCTTTCAAACCAAGGTGCATAAACAGTGGATATTCAGCAACTCATTATAAACTATGCTAACAATCAATGTTTCAAATGACCTCACAGGTTATTATCTTCTTAACATCTTTGTTTTGCCTGGACCATTTGGATGTCTGTCCTAGCTTAACATCTTTGTTTTGCCTGGACCATTTTGATGTCTGTCCTAGCTTAACATCTTTGTTTTGCCTGGACCATTTGGATGTCTGTCCTAGCTTAACATCTTTGTTTTGCCTGGACCATTTTGATGTCTGTCCTAGCTTAACATCCAACCAGAGATCATCTCAGAGATGACCGAGCAAATCATACATTTTTTGAAAATCCCTGGAGGTAAGGAATGAACTGGCAGAATATAATTGTGAATACTTCATAAAGGCAGGCTTCTTTGTTCAGACAGATTGAGATGTGATAGAAGTAGGGCTGGCACGGTAAACAACGATTATGGATGAAGAACGTTATGTCTAAGTCGACAAACTTCACCTAAAAGCAGTAAGTAAGAGTAAGCCTGATTCACATCTAACAGCCGATGTAAGGAGAGATGAGAGAAGATAAAACTAGCCCGTTTGGTGTTCTGGAACGAACAGCTGACTGTAGACAGCCGGGCATTCAAAAAGACCAGACGTGCAGTCAGGAGCCAAAGGAGAAGATGTGCTTCTTCTTTTTTTGTTGCTATTCGAACAGTTATACTTGTAACTATAACCGTGACCATTTGGCTGACAAATAACCGTAATCCAAAATTCCATAACCATCACAGCCTTTTTTAGAAGCGCTATTACCTCCTCCTATAAAATCTGAGCAGTGTTCTGATCATTTTGTCTAGTCATTTATTCAGTTTCCAATTTCCCTTTTGTTGAGGCTCCATAAATACTTGATCTATCAGAATATAAGACCTTGATGTGTGCAGTGTTTGTAACCAACTCCATGCACAGGATAATCAAGATAACTGGACAGCCATAGTTGTTGTTTCGACATGCAGTACACATAATACAACGCAGTCGATAGCACAGAGACACGACTTCCAAAGCTCAAATCTAGCATGCTGTGTGTATCAACAAAGACACACAATACTTATATCATCAGAACTGAAATGACTTTTTCTTGAGCCAACAGTTTTGTTGTTGTTGTTGTTGCTAAAAACCAATAGTGTTGTTTTTCCAACAAACAAGCACGATTTCACCAATGGGGGGCAAAATAATGACACAGGCAAATGCATGCACTTTCTACAGCAGCATGCGGTCCCATTATATTGCGTCTTTCCATTACCTTGGGGTATGGGTACTCCTGTGATCTGGGGTAGGGGCTGCCAGTGAACCGAGGCAGGAACATGTTGGGTACCAGGGTATCGTTGATCATGAGGAAGGCCAGTCTCTCTCCGTCAGGTGACCACCAGTGTGCTATGTGTGACTGCAGAATCTCCTCTAAAAACACAAGGTTGAAACTACACTATCATTTTTTCCCCTCTGGATCTCGTCCTATCCACGTGAATATAGGCTGCTTCTGTACACCAGCACTTGAAGCTGCTATATACTGGATAAGATCAATTTGTTGTTGTCAGTGAAGTTTAAGAGAAAGTTCGAATTTGTATCTGCATCAATTGGAAATCGTTTTTTTTACACAACCTCGCTGAAAATATGTCAAAAGGATGACAAATTAAGAATCTTACAGTTTTTTTATGGAACTTGATTTGGGTTGATGTAGATAAAAACATAAAATTGGTCTTAATTAAGTCAGGGCTACAATCCATCATTAAGGTGTAATTAATAAGTGCAAATTATGAATGAAATTGTCTCTGCCATCCCTGAGCATGGAACAATGTGTAGATTATGGCCCATTCATGAGGAGACTTAACACTGCTGTAGTGAAATAATGACATTCCTTCATCTATATTTAATTAACTTTGATAAAAAATTCTGAGTTAGTTCTCATTTATTCAATTATTCTTCGGAAATGGGACAAATATCGTTAGTAGTATTAATTTTGAATTCTTATTCCATCCGTCCCCGAATGCGACTGAGAGCCGTTCAACTGTGAAAGTGATGAATTCCTTTGTGGCTGAACATTATTTATTTCCAATGCCTGGAATACCTTTCCTGACATTGTGTCCTTGGGTACGCCCTGAACCTGTAAATTGGCATTCAGACAAACCTTCATACAGCCAGTCAGCAATTCCATTAAATATGACTCCTTCCTCTCCCGACGAAGTAATCCTAAGAGAATTGCTCTGCACATCTGATTGGTAATAGATGTTGTTTTCAAAGATGTAGATCTGAAATGAGAGTAAGGAGAATTGCAATTGTGCTTTGCACGGTGGCTAAAAAAACTATAACACAGCAAAAGCCAGACTCTGATTCCCATCAGTATCCTGCTTCAATACAGCACTAGCTCACTGCCAGGGAAATATGGTAGTGATTTTATTTTAAATTATGACTTATTTCTATCTATGATCCATATCAGGAATTAAAGTGCACCACGCTCTCCGCAGTCGATGTGAGTAAAACCTTTAGACAGGTCAACCATTAGACAGGTCAACATTCACAAGGCCGCAGACGGATTACCAGGACGTGTACTGTGAGCATGCGCTGACCAACTAGCAAGTGTCTTCACTGACATTTTCCAACCTCCCTGTTCGAGTCTGTAATACCAACATGTTTTAAGCAGACCACCATAGTGCCTGTGCCCAAGAACACTAAGTTAACCTGTCTAAATGACTACCTAAATGTTTGTAGCCATGAAGTGCTTTGAAAAGCTGTTCATGGCTCACATCAACACCATCATCCCAGAAACAATAGACCCACTCCAATTTGCATACCGCCCCAACAGTTCCACAGAGGATGCAATGTCTATTGCACTCCACACTGCCCTTTCCCACCTGGACAAAAGGAACACCTATGTGAGAATGCTATTCACTGACTACAGCTCAGCATTCAACACCATAGCGCCATCAAAGCTCATCAATAAGCTAAGGACTCTGGGACTAAACATCTCCCTCTGCAATTGAATCCTGGACTTCCTGACGGGCCACCCCCCAGGTGGTACAGTAAGGGTAGGTAACAACACATCCGCCACACTGATCCTCCTCACAGGGGCCCCTCAGGGGTGCGTGCTCAGCCCCCTCCTGTACTCCCTGCTTCCGACCGCAAGGCACTACAGAGGGTAGTGCGAACTGCTCAGTACATCACTGGGGCCAAGCTTCCTGCCATCCAGGACCTCGACACCAGGCGGTGTCAGGGTAAGGCCCTAAAAATTGTCAAAGATTCCAGCCACCCTAGTCATAGACTGTTCTCTCTGCTACCGCACGGCAAGCGGTACCGGAGCGCCAAGTCTAGGTTCAAGAGGCTTCTAAACAGCTTCTAGCCCCAAGCCATAAAACTCCTGAACATCTAGTCAAATGGTTACCCAGACTATTTGCATTGCCCCCCCTAACTGTTGGTTAGGGGCTCGTAAATAAGCATTTCACTGTAAGGTCTACACCACACCTGTTGTATTCGGCACATGTGGCTAATACAATTTGATTTGATATTGATTAATTATTATATATTGCTAAACTTCAGTATTCGCTTTTTCAATCAGTTCCTTGAACACGTTCACCTTTGTACCCTTTTAACAATCAAGTGTACTTCGTTAGGTCGCCAGATGTCTGGCCAGACAAAAATCACATGCTGGGTTTTGTTTGTGACCAAACAAGCTCTGAACAGAGTAACAGAAACTCAAAGATGTCTGGTCTGGATAAGTGTAGTCTGCATCCCCATCTGTAACAGGACCACCTGCTTTCAAAATGGCTGCCTGATATACAACAAATGGTTCTTTCTACTGTACCACAACTGGCCATCATAAGAAATATAAATACAGCAAATTTGATACCAACCCCTAGTGACACGACTGGGTTTGAAACCGGGTCTCCTGCATGCCATAAAAGCACATTCAACACATACTGATGGAACCCTGTACAAAAGCCGTCAATAATGCTCACACCTATCAATTTCTTTCATATTTGCGATGAGGCATCTATGACAGCCTAGGAGCTGTGCCCATAGGTTGATTTCCGATTGGGTGAGAGAGAGAGAGAGAGAGAGGGAAACGAGGAAGTGTATGGCATCATAGAAGAGGAGAGACTCACCAGCTGCTGTCCCTTCACACCCCACGCTGCATGCTGGAGCACTGCATTCTGGACCTCCGGAGGATTCAACTCCCACACCTCCCTGAAACACAAGCACACACACAAAAGTACACAAAGACAGGCAGACAGGCATGAACAAACCCCATCTGTTGTTGAACTAGAGGCGTCAAAGATGGGGTGTATCATACATAGTACGGTATGTTCTTCAGCATGCATGTCCATACAAGACGCGAAGCATCAACCAGTCCATTCAGTCTCTTACCTTGTGTGGCTGTTGTAAACAATGTAAGCTGCCGTATAGGAATGTCTATACACCTGAAATGAAAAGTATTGACAATTAATGTTACAATAAATAACAGACAACAATAAAGCATATATGATGCAAATGAATCATGTTAGAAACCACGTGTCGGGATTCAACAGTGTAATTGTTTCCAAAAGGAATTGAAGACTGTGTTAGCCCGCACAGCTCAGGGAGCCAACGCAAGTCTTCAGTTGTCAGGTAAGGTTAATCATCACGCAAACTTGGCTGCACACCACCGATACTGCATAATAACAATGCATTGCACAACTAAACAACATTTGCATCAGTCCATTCTCTAGGGAATCCCATTCTGGTGCAATGTTTCCAAGCCTTTGGTTGCCATGCGATCCATCCATTAAAAAAAGAGGAAATCAATGAGAGATCCTTGGTTAGGGCCTAAATATTTCAAACGGAAAACCACATAAAGGATGAAGAAAGAATGAAGAATGAGAAAGAAGATAAAACTCAATGAGGTTAGTACACCTGCCGTTAACCCAGGTGGTACAATCCGATTTCTGATCAGAGCCTATTTGCTGTTTGGTCTCCTTCCCGGTCAGACTATGGGTGAATCTCAATTGTAATTTCCTTGAATCCTTGAGTCCTCTCTCCTCAACTCCTTCTCAAAACGCATTGAAACAGAAGATGGCGATTTCTTTCGGACCATCTCCTGCTATGCATTCTCAGAAGGAGGCGAGGAGAGAGGAGGCGAGGAATCAAGGAATTGCAATTGAAACTATGCTTAGGGTCATGGGAAACACTGATTCATTCTGTAGTTGTTTGGTTATTTATATCATTATTTGTTTGGCTGAAAGGTGATCCATATCTCATACTGCTCTGGTGGAAGACAATTGTATTCAGTTGACATTTGGTGCACTAATAACGCCCTGTGACGTTGTACTGTATGTGTTGACATGTTTATCTCTCGTAACTGTTATTTCAAAGTGTAAGGGTAATCAACAAACAACAGTCATTTAACGACTATTCATATCCTACCTGTTTCACTTCGTAAGCAAATAGCACATATTTCATGTCTGGAGAGAGAGAATATTTGGCTACTTTGAAAGACACCTAGGACAAAGGAAAGACAGAAGTCACAAATAAAGCATCTCAAGGTGAATAATACATATTGTACATAGATCTAGGAAGTATCTTGTACATAGAACTAGGATGTATCTTGTGCACACAGTACATTGGGAAAGTATTCAGACCCCTTGACCTTCTCCATGTTTTGTTACGATACAGCCTTATTCTTAATCTACACACAACACCCCATAAGCAAAAACAGTGTGTGTCAAGCTTGTTTTCTTAAGGTCGTTGTACAAGCTTGACACAGCTGTATTTGGGGAGTTTCTTCCATTTCTCTCTGCAGATCCTCTCAAGCTCTGTAAGGTTGGACGGGGAGTGTTGCTGTAAAGCTATTTTCAGGTCTCAGAGATGTTCGATCGGGTTCAAGTCCGGGCTCTGGCTGGGCCACTCAAAGACATTCAGAGACTTGTCCCGAAGCCACTCCTGTGTTGTCTTGGCTGTGTGCTTAAGGTCGTTGTCCTCTTGGAAGGTGAACCTTTGCCCCAGTCTGAGGTCCTGAGTGCTATGGAGCAGGTTTTCATCAAGGATCTCTATGCACTTTGTTTCATTCATCTTTCCCTCAATCCTGACTAGTCTCCCAGTCCCTGCCACTGAAAAACATCCCCACAGCATGATGCTGCCACCACCATGATTCACCGTAGGGATGGTGCCAGTTTTCCTCCAGGCTTGGCATTCAGGCCAAATAGTTCAATCTTGTTTTCATCAGACCAGAGAATCTTGTTTCTCATGGTCTGAGAGTCATTTAGGTGTCTTTTGGCAAGCTCTAAGCGGGCTGTCACGCTACTTTTACTGAGGAGTTTCTTCCGTCTGGCCACTCTACCATAAAGGCCTGATTGGTGGAGTGCAGAAGAGATGGTTTACCTTCTGGAAGGTTCTCCCATCTCCACAGAAGAACTCTGGAGATCTGTCAGAGTGGCCATCAGTTTCATGGTCACTTCTCTGACCAAGGCCCATCTCCCGCTGATTGCTGTTCAGTTTGGCTGGGCAGCCAGCTCTAGGATGAGTCTTGCTGGTTCCAAACTTCTCCCATTTAAGAATGATGAAGGCCACTGTGTTATTGGGGACCTTTAATGCTGCAGACATTTTTTTGGTACCCTTCCCCAGATCTGTGCCTCGACACAGTCCTGTCTCGGAGCTCTACGGACAGTTCCTTCGACCTCATGGCTTGGTTTTTGCTCTGACATGCACTGTCAACTGTGGGACCTTATATAGACAGGTGTGTGCCTTTCCAAATCATGTCCAATCAATTCAATTTACCACAGGTGGACTCCAATCAAGTTGTAGAAAAATCTTGAGGATGTTCAATGGAAACAGGATGCACCTGAGCTCAATTTCGAGTCTCAAAGAAAAGGGTCTGAATACTTATGTAAATAAGGTATTTATTTTTTATTTTTGTATTAATAATCCATTTTAGAATAAGGCTGTAACGTAACAAAATCTGGAAAAAGGGAAGGGGTCTGAATACTTCCCGAATGCACTATGAATCTAAGAAGTAATTCAGATGACGGTAAACCAATACACAGCCTGTATACTGTACTTTGCCCCTTAGGGCCACCGTACTATTACAATCACAGGCATATGACCATTCCACCCAAAATTGTTGCTAGCATGTCCAAACATTAAACAGGGATTAATGGTGCCCTGCCTTCCGCACAGTTAGATTATTAAATGGCAAATAGCAAGTCTGCCAATGACAGTACAAAGCCGCTTAGCCTTATGCAACACATAAAACATGACCTGTCAGATGTTGTTTTTGTTTTACGACTATTATTATTTCTTTAAAAAAAAATAAATCTCAAACAATATTAACCATACATAAACAAACGACAATAAACAGACAGACACAAATTTCAACAAACATCAATGACATCACACCTGCTCAGGCGCACGTTCCCACCTCAATGTCTCACAACCACACCCTCCCCCCATCCTTCATCCCCTGGAACTTTCCAGTGCTTGTAGCAGTCTATGCCATATTTTTCTCCGTAGCCCACACCTTTTCAATATTTAAATTGATTCATCACAATGCTACAGGAGGCAAATAATGACAATGTGCTGGGCTTTGATATTTGTATGCAATATGGTACTGTGTTATGAATGCTGATGAGTCAATATGGTAATGAGTAATTAATGCTGATGGGTCAATATGGTACTGTGTTATGAATGCTGATGGATCAATATGGTTCTGTGTTATGAATGCTGATGGATCAATATGTTATTGTGTTATGAATGCTGATGGATCAATATGGTATTGTGTTATGAATGCTGATGGATCAATATGGTTCTGTGTTATGAATGCTGATGGATCAATATGGTTCTGTGTTATGAATGCTGATGGATCAATATGGTTCTGTGTTATGAATGCTGATGGATCAATATGGTTCTGTGTTATGAATGCTGATGGATCAATATGTTATTGTGTTATGAATGCTGATGGATCAATATGGTATTGTGTTATGAATGCTGATGGATCAATATGGTTCTGTGTTATGAATGCTGATGGATCAATATGGTTCTGTGTTATGAATGCTGATGGATCAATATGGTTCTGTGTTATGAATGCTGATGGATCAATATGGTTCTGTGTTATGAATGCTGATGTGTCTATATGGCACTGTGTTATGAATGCTGATGTGTCAATATGGTATTGTGTTATGAATGTCAATTGAGATTGGAGAGGGGGGTCCATAGGTGGCAAGCTACTTACAAATGTGCTATTTCTCAGGATCATTTCTGTTTCATTTAAAGCAAAGTTGAACTTGATGACGTGGCCGTCTCGGTTCCTGTACAAAACCTCTGAATCTGTAAAATGATACAAGAAAAATGTTGTCAAATGTTAATTTGATAACCATATTTTAGATAAGAAGAAGAAGAAAAAAAGCCTACACATTCTGATCCATGTCAGACCCCAAATAGAGAGAGGGAGAAGGAGATGGAGAGAGGGGGGAGAGCGTTCTCTTAGTCCCCCATCGCTAGACAGACTGGCACTTCATTTTCCAGCAGTTCATTTCAAGAGTGCCTCTCCTCATTTCCACTGAACAAAACCTTTTTGACCTGCAGTCAGCCAGCCAGCCAGCCACATTACCGCAATGGCTTCCTTTGATTTGGCATTACAAATCTCACTCTCTATCTTTAGGAATATGGCTCCCAATTCACTGTTGTTGCTCTGAGTAAAAATGTGATCTTAAATGCAGCTACATAACTGGTATGATAAATCATGCGGAACGAGTGTAATACACTTGATCAGCACTATATTCAATTATAGAACTGAATTCCTCAAATCAACACAAAGCAACAATAGAACATGTAATACAAATCTACAAAGCCACCTGGCAATGCTCAAATGTGTTAAATGGCAAGGACATTGCGAGGTCTGGAACATTAGCTTACTGCTTGTAAATACACCTTTGTGTTTTCACTCAAAACATCTCACAAAAACATGCCAAAGCACGAATTATTCTGGAGGGGCGGTTCCTAAAACGTGGAGGATGTACTGTACATGTCTAACTGATCCATTGGGAGGTTGATGGAGAGGAGAAGGAAGCTACATGCTTCACAGATCCAACACAATTGTAATATTTGAATGACACCTCAGCTTGTACTTTCGACATGATAATACAGGTAAACCATGATGATATTCCAGCAACTATGGTGGATGTGTAACCAGGCCAGCGCAGTACAGCTTGGCTCAGACTGGCTCAGTAGTGTGAAAAGGGTAGCCTACTACAGGGTTTCCCGAAGTCGGTCCAGGGGCCCTCCGTGGGTGTACGTTTTGGTTTTTGCCCTAGCTACCACACAGCTGATTCAAATAATCAAAGTTTCATGATGAGTTGGCTATTTGAATCAGCTGTGTTGTCATAGGGCAAAACACAAAAAACGTGTGCCCAGCGAGGACCCCAGGGCTGAGTTTGAGAAACCCTGGCCTACTATAGACCATTTAGTCATACTTTGAGTTCAGGAGAACTAGGAATAACACAACCAACAAGCCCAGTTCGAAGCCTGTAGCCTATGTGGTGAGTCACATTATCTAGCTGGAGCTCATGTGACTCTATAACCTTTAAATGGCCCGTTCGCTTAGCCACTGCAGTCTCTGCATCAAGTGACATCATTAGAAATATATTTTTACTCAGTTAATGAAAATCCCTCCTATGTCCACAAGGCTAGGCAGTTATAATATTTAGATAGCCTTCCTCACATGACATTCAACCATTATCTGTGTAGACCATGATCAGGTAAAAGGTGTGTTTCCGTGGGGCTCAAACGATGGAGTATGGCACTAGCAAGGTCAGAATTATGAGTTCGATTCCTGCTGGGGCCACCCATGCGAAAATGTATGCACTTTGGATAAAAGCTCCTGCTAAAAATATGTCTTCCAATTTGAGATACTACGACGGTATTCATGATGAATAGAAATACTGTGTCAGTCACCAAAACATGGACATGAGAATATATATGAATACAGAGTTGAGCATGAATAATGAATTATTACAGAGACACGTCAGGGTTATGGAATCACATATGTTGGTAGTCATGATCACGCTGGGCACGTGTATGGACAAGCTAATAGGGTATGACTGTGTTGATGAAGTTGATGCTATATTGAATCACTCATCATATCCCCCAGGGTATACCTACCACAGCTTCCAGTCTAATGTCTGGAATTATAGTTTAATTTACACTTCATATTCTATGTTTATGGACGACCACTTCACATTCTATATGTTCGGACAACCACATTTTAACGGGGTAAACAGAGTGTGCGTGGTGTTGACATTTCCGAGGCTATAATTGGCATGAACACTGTGTCCTCTTCCCTGATTAAAATGCATGAAGACGTGTTCTGACTACTATGTCGTGTGAAAATGTAGGGTTTAGTTCTCATTTACATCAGTCACATATACAGTACATCCCACTGGCCAGAACAAACAGTTCTTTATCCTTCCCCAGACTGTAGAGAATCATATACACCGCGTACAATATATTCAGGAAATCGGGTTACACAAATGAATTGTATGAGATTGAAATCAATTGTTGGGATGCAGGTTGTTTGGATGTTCATGTAGTGTATGCACTAGAAAATAACAAGGGCCATACTACATATCATGATCAGCAAGAGTACGTTTACTACTACAACACTGCTTACAACATGTGAAATGAACACGACATGTGATACAGACATGTGACACAGTTAGTACTGATCATTTCAAACAAGGTGTTAAAAAAGTACAATTCAGTTAACGAGTTGTATGGTGGTAATAGCCTAAACCTGAGCAGCTTTTCTAAGGGGTTCTGTCTACTTAGAAACAGTCTGATAGTGTTGTAGCATAGCACGCTAGCAGCAGGCAGACAGGGAGCACTCACCAAGATAATCCCCCCAAAATGTAATGAGTTCTTAGCAGGAACTGTCTCTGAAACTGTGCCATGGCAGACCACTGACTTTCACCATTACATGACTGTCTGTCTTTCTTTATGTCTGTCTTCATACCACCTGTTAGCTTGGCTCTAATCTCACCAATATTTACCACTATAACGTGTAATGTCAGCTAACATGAGAGAGGTGGTGATGATGAAATCCCTGAGGGGGGGGGGGAAGTTTTATTGATGTGTCCTACAGAAGGAGAAACGTCGGCGTGAGCGGACGAGGGGCGGACAATATGGCTTGATCCATCACGGAAGGCGTTGTGAAAAACGACGGGAGGCCCATAATGCAGTCCATCAGGTCAACACAGTGTGCGAGAAGGAATCACACTCCAATCCCCATAATGAGAATCAACAGGCGACTGAAAAAGTCATTTGTATTTGCTACCCTTGGATGGAAAAGCTCTCCGCAGGCTTCCAGGCCTCCATTTCATACACAGGCTGGAAGACAGCCCGCTCGCTGTGGCCAAGAAGATGGAAGAGGAACCACAACTAG
Organism: Oncorhynchus nerka; assembly: GCF_034236695.1. Classification (NCBI taxonomy): domain Eukaryota; kingdom Metazoa; phylum Chordata; class Actinopteri; order Salmoniformes; family Salmonidae; genus Oncorhynchus; species Oncorhynchus nerka. Next base: position 58,320,835 of record NC_088400.1, on the reverse strand, counting down.
CTCAGGCAACAGAACAGACACCAGCGCTGCCACCCCAAATTATTCTCTCACACTATTATGAAACCTGCTAGGTTTTGGAGAAAGGGGTGTTGTCCTGGATACGGGGCTGGGAGATTTGACCTGAGAGTATATCCCAGAGGGGCTCCCAGTGATGGCTTGAGATAGAGTCCACCCGGTTTTGGCAAACCGGCCAGAATTGAGGCATGACTGGGAGGCCATCTGTTTTACTGAGACTGGTCAGGAGGTGTTGCTCCCATGCCATGCTAAACTCTCAGCTGTCATTATAGCTCACGATGAGATGGAAGCTTGCGGGAATACTCCCATGCTTGATCTTCTGAGTGAAACAACGTTTAAAATGTATAACAACAAACTCAAATCTATGATTTAATCGTTTCTTTATGATTCTTAGGATGATATTAAGAGAATGGAATCTCTGTCACCCTCATCCAACTATCAGATAGACTGTAGCGTAATATCTTCCAGAAACTAGCCAACCTGTCCACACCCTTTCTCTTATTATATAGTAGCCTCCTGAGCAGACCCTTTGTGGGACTGACGAGGGCTTAAAAAAACCTTTTCACGTGAGACTCAATCCGATCGAGAGGATAGGGATCAGTCTAAAGGCTTCGTTACAACAGGAATGTTGGACGGTTATCCTGAAAGTACTTACCACTTATCCACCTGGCCTCAGGATCGTGCACCGAGAACTCTGGCTTGAACAGGTCCAGCACAGTAAGTCTGGAGTTAGCCGCACCAGGAAGTTCCACTGCAAATAGGATAACAGTGTCAGGCCAGTTATCAAAATACGGATATTACAGCCTGATGAGGATAAAATCACACGGGAAAATAACTGATATTCATACACACATAACAGTTAATATTACCCTGATCATGAAACTGTTTTGAAAAACTCAGGGCGCTGACTACATAACCTGACCAGGAGAAAGTCTGATTCTTATATTCTGTTAGTTAGAATACAGGCCTACAGTAACTATGACCCTGCAAATAAACTTCATGAGGTCTCTTGGTCCCCTGTTGGGTACAGTACCTGGTGTGAGAACAAAGACAGACATGGTGATGAGGGAGCAAACTGCCACTATGACCAGCAGGGAGATGGCTATTCCTTTGTAGTTCCTCGATTCAGGGCTTACTTGCACAAAGTCCTGGAAAAAACACACGAAGCAAACTGAGAACACTCTTCAACTAACAAATGTAATGATTACTATCAGACATAAACATGTTTGGTACTAGAGGTTCCGATGAAACATAGAGGCTCTTATGGAACGGGGAAATAGTGTGTTCCTTATGCACTTGTGAATTGTTAATAAAACAATATTGTAAGATTCTAATTCCAAATTGGAATTAAGTAGAGTCCACTTTAGGTGTCAGCAATGGGATCCAACCCCACCACTTCCTACAATATAATCCCTAATATAATTACAGTGCCAGGCAGTCACTGCAAGCTTATGGTTTAATTAAATGCGATCAGACTGCTATCAATGGACATGTCTTTGTCTCAAAGCAGTAGGCGTCCACCTTTTCAGGATGAACATTCTGAACATGCCAAAATGAATAGGTGTATGTCGAGCAAATATTTGGACTGACCAGAGCTGACGTGATTAGAGCTGAGAGGTGTACAGATGGGTGTTACAGTACACCACCTAGCCTTCCCTTCGCAGCACATAAGGGACGCAGGGAGGGCAGAGAGTGGTGGAAACACAAACTATCGATTGCTCTCAAGGAGCTATCTCCAGAGAGGATACTCCCCGAGACATTCAAAGGGCCCTTTCATTTCTCCTCTAAAAACACTGAGTCATAGCCACTGAGTCATAGAGGGAGACCGTTTTAACCTGGCTTGATGCATCGATTTCTGGGTACGTCTATATTCTATACATAAATACATTATGTCCATTTAATCTAATGTTGGTAATTATATAGAATTACAGCTGTACATGGTTGGTTGAATTGATTTGGGTAAGAATGGAGAATTACTGTAAAAGCATACCGGATTAACGTGATTGGTTCACAGCCTGTAACCTATGACCTGTTAATATAACATGTATAACAACTATAAATCCAAACAGATTTTTGGTAAATGCGGTTCTAGGTGTTTTTTCATCCTTTGCTAGTTTGTCATGAGGTGGTTATAACAATTCAATAAAGAAAATAGTTGGGGACGGAAACATCCGGACAATCATGTTTCCTGCCTGTTACATTTTGGAAACAAGACCATCCGTCAGAACGACGCAAATAGACAAGCAAGGATGCAAAACAGACAGGCAGTCCAGCGCAAGGTAATCAACACCGTAAGTAACAACCGTAACGTGAGACACTGCTGGGCAGACAAACATACTAACGAGGTCATGTTGCAGGCAATTGTGGCATGAGTCATGGCTCTGTGAGTCCGAACCTGTTCGTCGAGCCTACCATGGAGAACCTTCTGTGCTTTCCCAAGAAACCAGTTAAGGAGAACATTGTGTTCACCGGAAGCAGAACCTTACTAGCCTGGATTTAAAGTGAATTCACAAATTGTAAATAGAACAATTTAGTTTGGGTCCAGGCTAGAACGTACAGCTGTAGATATAAAGTCCTATATAATTCTGTGCTTGACGTGAGAAATCTACTGTACAAAAAAAACACACTTTGTAACACATCATCCAGTAGAATAGTGATTTTTTTTGACAGACCATCTTCTCAAGGCACTGGGATTTACAGAGAGCAGGGAGGATTCCCCATGCAGTCACTGAGTCTCATTAACTTCCTGACTATGTGCCAGCCACTACAAACAAGTGCAATTAGGGCGAGTGAGGCCTTGCCAAGTCCTTACAGAACACATCTCCCCTCCACTCTGCTGTCAGACTCTTCTTGTTTGTGACCAGAGGGCCACCTGTCACTGCCTGGCCCCTAATGAGCCCTTTTATGACTCCCAATTCATAACAGATATTCATGTAAAGCTAGCTCTGGTCCAGGGTGTTAGTGGGACTTGCTAATGCTGAGCCTGTGAAGGAAAACACACTCACACCCAGGACTAGAGCTAATATGAATATAATATTTACAGATACGTGCCAAGAAAATAGATGGATTTGATTTCCCAAGGCCCCCGACTCAGCCTTAACTCAGTCTAACCTGTCATGAATGTATTGAATCAAACAGGTAGGTGGAGTTACCCCTGGGCCCTATACAGTACATACCCATAACTCCCTACTGGGCAGCTTTCAGTGAATTTTGAATTATTTAGAGGTTAGTTGTACTGTTGTAGTGGTTTCATTATGAGATCTGTTGGCAGTACATTCAGCTAGCCAGCCTCACCATACATCAGAGCGGAGCTGTAGACAGGTATAGACTAGTAATGTCTCACTCTCTCCCTCTAGTTCACTGTAATTCAGCCCATTGAAAAGAGGACCATGATGTGAGTGAAAAATAGGCAGCCTATAGGGAAGTCAGAGACCTGGCAGTGTGGTGCAAGACAACAACCTCTCCCTCAATGTCAGCAAGACAAAGGAGCAGATCGTGAACTACAGGAAACGGAGGGGTGAGCATGTCCCCTATTTACATCGACGGGGCTGTAATGGAGCAGGTCGACAGCTTCAAGTTCCTCAGTGTCCACATCACTAAGGAATTAACATGGTCAACACACACCAGTACAGTTGGGTAGAGGGCAAGTCAGTGCCTCTTTCCTCTCAGGATGCTGAAAAGATTTGCCATGGGTCCTCAGATCTTTCTAATGTTCTACAGCTTCACCATTAAGAGCATCTTGACTGGCTGCATCATCGATTGGTATGGCAACGGCAAGGCACCCGACCGCAAGGCGCTACAGAGGGTAGTGAGTACAGCCCAGTACATCACTAGCGCCGAGCTCCCTGTCACCCAGGACACATTTCAAAAGACTCCAGCCATCAAGCCGTAGACTGTTCTCTCTGTTACCGCATAGCAAGCGGTACCAGTGCACCAAATCTGTGACCAACAGGAGCCTGAACAGCTTCTACTTCCCAAGCCATAAGATGGCTACCCAGACTACCTGCATTGACCCTTTTTTTGCTCTCTTGCACTGACTCTATGCACACACCCTGGACTCGTCCCACACACTCACACATACTTACACGGACATCCCAACACACACATAGCACACGCACGCATGCATACTGGCATCCCGCAACCACAATCACACACACATTCACACACACTATACGCTGCCGCTACTGTCTATTATCTGCATTATCCTGTTGCCTAGTCACTTTACCCCTACCTAACTGTACATAGACACTAGTGTTTTTTTTAAATTATTTTTTATTTTTTACAAAACCTAAGTCTTATTTTACATACGGTGAGCAATATGTTTGGAACATCGAATCGCAATAAAATCACAGTATCGATTTGTAATGTACAAAAACGTATCATATATCATACATATCACATAGCATGTCGGCCAACTAAGTATCGTGATCATATCTTATGGTGAGTTCCCTGGCAATTCCCAGCCCTAATAGCTACCTAAAGTCTCAGTACTGGTACTCCCACGTTACCTGTGCCTGCTACTGTTATTCATTATTCACAGTGTATTTATTCCTCGTGTCACTATGTACATTCTTCATGACATTTTGTATCATTATCTTAACTCTACATTGTTGGAAAAGGATCCCGCAAGCAAGCATTTCACTGTTAAGACTACACCGGTAGAAACATGTGACAAATAACACATTTATTTGATTTGGGAATAGGCTACTACACTATGACCTCCAGTCATTAGGGGCATTCTCCTTTGGTTGTGTCGGGACAACCTTCAGAGTTCAAATATGCATCTAGGCCACACACGTATGAGGACGGTTCTATCAATGTCAGAGTATTCACACAAACGAGGTTGGTGTAGTGTAAGGGAAAGGCTGAGCATGTCACACACACACACACACACACACACACACACACACACACACACACACACACACACACACACACACACACACACACACACACACACATCACACACAGACAGACACACACACGTCACACACACAGAAACACAGAGGGCCAGATTTGTATAATGCTCCTAATCCAGTGAAGATATATAATAAATCATGTTCTTTCCTACTGAGACTACATGTCTGTCAATAGGATTTCTGCTGTACTCACCAGCTGCCTGAGCAGTCACTGCAGAGCACTGGGCTTTACAAGTCCCAGAGTATTTGTTAAACACGCATCGGAGCTATCCTTCTACTTAACAAAGCCAGATAAAGCCCAAGCAGAGAGCTGGCCAGATTCTCCTGAAACCGCCTAAAACTGTGTTTGAAAACGGGAATCATGAATGAAAACCAGAGAATAAGGCCGGTATGAACTGCAGTCCAGTGGTTTTACATAACATTAAACAATCTAGATTAAACAGCAGGGGCTGGCTGAGGAACTCTACTCCTTCTCAATGTGTTCGGCTAATGAAAGGATTTGTACAACAAACATACAGTGATTGTTGTGTAAGAGATCAGTTGTGTAAGAGATCTCAAAGATTCCCTGACATCGAATCATCATTTGGGGAGCGTTTTTCAGCTTGCTGCTAAGCATTTTAAACAGCATGCCTACATTTGTATACAAACCTGACCATAGTTATTTCCAAAATGTGCAATGGGCTAAATTATTTCCTTTGTCCCTGTATATGAAGTTTATCATCTTCATGGATCCCAGAGAGCTGGAGTTATCACATGGCAGGGTTGGTCGGACACACACACACACGCACACACACACACACACACACACACACATATTAAGAAATCTCCCTCTACTCAATAGCACTTCCTACTCAGACAACTACAATAGCAGTTAGAGCTTTGGGCCTAGAGCTGGGCGATATGGACAAAAATCCGTATTGCAATAAATAATTATTTTTAATTTGTGTGGTAATGATAAATAGGTTACATGTATAACATTATTACGCCGCATCCTTTAAACTAATACTACTAGTTTGATGGTTGTAGCCTTTCATTGTCCCATTAACGATCACCCATATTAGCAATCCCATTTCATTTCAAACTTCATATTTCTCTGGTATAGGCTACTAATCATAATGAATGATATCAGTATGGTCTGTGTCGATCATTTTCGGGTTTATCATCCCAGCTCTAGTTCAGCCAGTAACCAAAAAGTCGCTGGGTTCAAATCCCAGAGAAGACAAGGTAAAATATATGCTGATGTGTCCTTGAACAAGGCACTTAACCTTAATTGCTCCAGGGTCGTCGTTGATAACCGCAGACCCTGGCCGCGACCCAACTCTCCAAGGGTGTCTCAGAGGGAGTTAGCCAGGGAGGATATGCAACAAAAAAAAGGATTTTCTATTCACACATGCTTATAATGCACACTTGTACATGTGTGAAATAGGACAAATATAAGCACCCACCAAATGATTACTATTATTAGTTATTCATAGGAATCACTTTCAAGTAATAAGATCTCACCTTGAAATAAGTGAATTGCCTCAGATAATGATCAGTGTGTCTTGGTCTTGAATCCATGATATATCAACTAAACTTATGTTCGATTGAAGCTACACATAACTGAATGGGGGTTTACTGAGGTTGACACATCTGTAATGAGACTAAGTATATGTGGCTCCTCTGCATGCATGCTCTACTTCTCTGGGAGTTGGCTTAACAGCGTTCATATTGGTTTGAGCATGTGCTGAACTCGAATGTTCAGGACATTGTTATTGCTGTAAGTTGTGATAACATAAGGCAACTTCAGAAAACTACGACACAGTTCATCTTAGCAGTTAAGGTGTAGTAGCCAGGGTCGTGACGGGAAAGATGTCAATAAAATACGCATCATTGGGAGTCAATGAATAAAACTACCACGAATGGTAGGCTAAATCTTAATTTAAAAAAGAGTGGATTAAAAAGAGAGTGCCTATCCGAAGAGATAAATACATCTCACGTCTTTTCCGGCTAAACGAATCCCTTGCATTATGACATCGGTTCTGTTTTGCATGATGACGGATCTGTTGCATCCATCACGCAGTTGACACCGACTCAACTGAAAATAAGCACTTCATCTCTACACAAACACAACGCCTCAATCAAAACCAGTATTAGCGTGTACCATCCTACCTCCTCTCCTTCCTTTGAAGCTGTCATTGTGGGATCTTGATTTTCCCGACCTCCTCGGTCAGATGGACTCGATAATGTGTGCAATGTATGCACAGACCTTTCGGAGTAGCTGATATATCTACGTATCAACCCAGAGAATGGCGAGGGGCTTGACGCACAACACAATCCAGAAATACTAACCCAAGTCAAGCAGGGAGCATCACGATTTCAATAAATCTACCGTAGCTCGCGTTTCAAAAAAGCATATATGGAGAAAAGGTCAAACCCACAGTGTATCAAATATCCCCTCTCTCTTTCAAGCAGAAGAAAGCACGCAATATCCCGTGAAAGAAAGTGCGTGATGTGTGTTGCTGACGCTGTAAACATCCACGACCACGAGTAGAAATATCCCCCCCCCCCTCACTACAATAAAAGAGACACACACTCAGCAAAGGGGGCGGGAAAATAATGCACTTCGTGTTCACGACAAGAGTTTTCAGAGTACTGGATAAAATTAGACTGGCAAGGGGTTCTGTCAATAGTGTGATGTGTCTTTTCTTTGTATCATAATCCAGTTTAGTGTGAGTGTTAGATTGAATAAATGAATCTCTCACTTTGAAGGATACAGCGCTCAATGTGAGCTGTCCATGGTGCTGAAGTTCCAAACTAAAGTACGGCATTGTGCTTTGAAAGAATGGACACTTGTTCACTGAAACAAAATATATCTAACAAACCAGAAATATTACATTTACATTTACATTTAAGTCATTTAGCAGACGCTCTTATCCAGAGCGACTTACAAATATTACAAGGAGTATTAGATATCACGTACATGGACATTGAGTAAATAATCTTGCCAGCCTTAAACTAGCGGCCTATAGTGCCTTTCATGCAGAGGCTTCCTGCCCATATGGGGCACGTGGCCCCTCAGATTATTTCTGTAAAAGAAAAACTATAATAGAAAAATATTGTACCTTTTATTTTTTTTACATTGTTACTGTTTCTCTGTAGTACTACTAGTTCCTAGCAATTTTATGAAGTTGGCTTTAGCTAGCCCAGGTAGGCTCCCAATCTCCCATCCTCATAACTAGGTACAGTACCAAGAAGCCATTTCAGGCTATCAATCAAGTTAGAGTAGCAAGCTTGTCTAACTAACTATTTTAGGCAGAATCCCTGCTAGCAAGGTCGGTAGACTTTAGAAAAGCAAGCAATTACTAAATGTACTAAATAAGACTCACATTCATGTCAATTATTTACCCAGATATTATAATTTGGACATATAATTAAGCATAATGATTATGGCTCTAGATTACAGTAAGAAGCTGTTTCAACTCTCCAGCCTGAGTTAATGATGCAGATTGCAGAGTTCCTTTATCTGCTGCACTGCCAAGCAATCATGGTCCACATAGCAGCTCTAAGAATAGCCATCCATCCCCAGTCCTGTTGAATGACTCTGTGAGTCATACGCGGGCCTGCATATTCTTCACAACATCATTACTCTTCCAAATGAGCGCCATGTCCTGCAAGATTCTATTTGTGGTTTACAAATTGGTACAGATTCCTCGTTGCTCACAAACACAGGGCTGATTTGTCATTGAGTTAGTGTTGAAGGTGTGTGTGGGGTGTGTGGAATGGTGTGGAGAGAGAGAGAGAGACAGAAATACAGTACCTTCAGAAAGTATTCAGACCCCTTGACTTTCTCCTCATTTTGTTACGTTACAGCCTTCTTCTAAAACAGATTAAATAATCAGCAATCCACACAATATCCCATAATGACAACACAAAAAAATATTTTTATCAATTTAGCAACCTGTTTGGAAAGGCACACACCTGTCTATATAAGGTCCCACAGTTGACAGTGCATGTCAGAGCAAAATCCAAGCCATGAGGTCGAAGAAATTGTCCGTAGAGCTCCGAGACAGGATTGTGTCGAGGTGGGGAGTTTGGGGATCTTGGTCAGGGAGGTGACCAAGAACCCGATGGCCACTCTGACAGAGCTTTAGAGTTCCTCTGTGGAGATGGGAGAACCTTCCAGAAGGAAAACCATCTCTGCAGCACTCCACCAATAAGGCCTTTACGGTAGAGTGGCCAGACGGAAGCCACCCCACAGTAAAATGCACATGACAGCCCACTTGGTGTTTGCCAAAAGGTGCCTAACATCTCTCAGACCATGAGAAACAATATTCTCTGGTCTGATGAAACCTAGAAATAACTCTTTGGCCTGAATGCCAAGTGTCACATCTACAGGAATCCTGGCACCATCCATGCGGTGAAGCGTGGTGGTGGAAGCATCATGCCGTGGGGATATTTTTCAGCGACAGGAATTGGGAGACTAGTCAGGATCGAGGGAAAGATGAACGGAGAAAAGTACAGAGAGATACTTGATGAAAACCTGCTCCAGAGCTCTCAAGACCTCAGACTGGGGCAAAGGTTCACCTTCCAACAAGACAACAACCCTAAGCACACAGCCAAGACAACGCACGAGTGGCGTCGAGACAAGTCTCTGAATGTCCTTGAGTGGCCCAGCCAGAGCCCTGACTTGAACCCGATCTAACATCTCTGGAGAGACCTGAAAATAGCTGTGCAGCAATGCTCCCCATCCAACCTGACAGAGCTTGAGAGGAACTGCAGAGAAGAATGGCAGAAACTCCCCAAATACAGGTGTGCCAAGGTTGTAGCATCATACCCAAGAAGACTTGAGGCTGTAGTCGCTGTCAAAGGTGCTTCAACAAATTACTGAGTAAAGGGTCTGAAAACTTACAGTTGAAGTCAGAAGTTTTACATACACCTTAACCAAATACATCTAAACTCAGTTAATCACAATTCCTGACATTTAATCCAAGTAAAAATTCCCTGTTTTAGGTCCGTTTGGATCACCACTTTATTTTAAGAATATGAAATGACAGAACAATAGTAGAGAGAATGATTTATTTAAGCTTTTATTTCTTTCATCACATTCCCAGTGGGTCAGATGTTTACGTACACTCAATTAGCATTTGGTAGCATTGCATTTAAATGGTTTAACTTGGGCCAAACGTTTTGGGTAGCCTTCCACAAGCTTCCCACAGTAAGTTGGGTGAAGTTTGGCCCATTCCTCCTGACAGAGCTGGTGTAACTGAGTCATGTTTGTAGGCCTCCTTGCCCACACACGCTTTTTCAGTTCTGCCCACACATTTTCTATAGGATTGAGGTTAGGGCTCTGTTATGGCCACTCCAATACCTTGACTTTGTGTCCTTAAGCCATTTTGCCACAACTTTGGAGGTATGCTTGGGATCATTGTCTATTTGGAAGACCCATTTGCGACCAAGCTTTAACTTCCTGACTGATGTCTTGAGATGTTGCTTCAATATATCCACATCATTTTCCTACCTCATGACACCATCTATTTTGTGAAGTGCACCAGTCCCTTCTGCAGCAAAGCACCCCCCCAACATGATGCTGTCACCCCCGTGCTTCACGGTTGGGATGGTGTTTTTGGCTTGCAAGCCTTCCCCTTTTTCCTCCAAACATAACAATGATCATTATGTCCAAACAGTTCTATTTTTGTCTCAGCTGACATTTCTCCAAAAACTACGCTCTTTGTCCCCATGTGCAGTTGCAAACCGTAGTCTGGCTTTTTTATGGCGGTTTTGGAGCAGTTGCTTCTTTCTTGCTGAGCGGCCTTTCAGGTTATGTCGATATAGGACTCGTTTTACTGTGGATATAGATTATTTTGTACCCGTTTCCTCCAGCATCTTCACAAGGTCCTTTGCTGTTGTCCTGGGATTGATTTGCACTTTTCGCACCAAAGTATGTTCATCTCCAGGAGACATAATGTGTCTCCTTCCTGAGCGGTATGACAGCTGTTTGGTCCCATGGGGTTGATACTTGCCTACTATTGTTTGTACAGATGAACATGGTACCTTCAGGCGTTTGGAAATTGCTCCCAAGGATGAACCAGACTTGTGGAGGTCTACAATGTTATTTCTGAGGTCTTGGCTGATTTCTTTTGATTTTCCCATGATGTCAAGCAAAGAGGCACTTTGAAGGTAGACCTTGAAATACATCCACAAGTACACCTCCAATAGACTCAAATTAAGACAATTAGCCTATCAGAAGCTTCTAAAGCCATGACATAATAACCCCTACAACTCATCCAGAACGCCGCAGCCCGTCTGGTGTTCAACCTTCCCAAGTTCTCTCACGTCACCCCGCTCCTCCGCTCTCTCCACTGGCTTCCAGTTGAAGCTCGCATCCGCTACAAGACCATGGTGCTTGCCTACGGAGCTGTGAGGGGAACGGCACCTCAGTACCTCCAGGCTCTGATCAGGCCCTACACCCAAACAAGGGCACTGCGTTCATCCACCTCTGGCCTGCTCGCCTCCCTACCACTGAGGAAGTACAGTTCCCGCGCAGCCCAGTCAAAACTGTTCGCTGCTCTGGCCCCCCAATGGTGGAACAAACTCCCTCACGACGCCAGGACAGCGGAGTCAATCACCACCTTCCGGAGACACCTGAAACCCCACCTCTTTCAGGAATACCTAGGATAGGATAAAGTAATCCTTCTCACCCCCCCTTAAAACATTTAGATGCACTATTGTAAAGTGGCTGTTCCACTGGATGTCTTAAGGTGAACGCACCAATTTGTAAGTCGCTCTGGATAAGAGCGTCTGCTAAATGACTTAAATGTAAATGTAAAATGTAACATAATTTTCTGAAACTTCCTAGCTGTTTAAAGGCACAGTCAACTTAGTGTATGTAAACTTCTGACCCACTAGAATCGTGATACAGTGAATTATAAGTGAAATAATCTGTCTGTAAACCATTGTAGGAAAAATTATTTGTGTCATGCACAAAGTAGATGTCCTTACCGACTTGCCAAAACTATAATTTGTTCACAAGAAATTTGTGGAATGGTTGAAAAATGAGTTTTAATGACTCCAACCTAAGTGTATGTAAACCTCCGACTTCATCTGTATGTAAATGTGATATTTAGCAAAACATTATAAAAACCTGTTTTTGCTTTGTCATTACAGGGTATTGTGTGTGGATTGATGAGGGGGAAAAAACATTTAAACAATTTTAGAATACGGCTGTAACATAAAAGAATTTGCAAAAAGTCAAGGGGTCTGAATACTTTTCGTAGGCCCTTTAGAAGTGATTGAGAGAGAGAGAAATAGAAAAGATTGAGAGAGAGAGAGAGAGAGAGAGATAGATAGATAGAAGAGATTGAGAGAGGGACAGGGACAGAGCCAATACTACTATGACAAGACATCTCAAGGCACCACTATATGGAAAGTGATCCAACCCACCAAATCTGCGTTAAAGAACTCTAACTTACAAATACGACCAATCAAAATATCAGAATAGCAGCCAGGTTACATCAGTGATAGAACAGCAGCAGGTGTGACTGAGATTGACCTTTACATATTATTCAAGCCAGCTCCCGAGCTCCTCTCTAAAAAATCAAATGAGAAAGGAAAGGTAATAAACAGCCCGGGGATATTTTTCTTTAATTGGCATTTTGTGGAGTTGGGAGATGCTGTATAAGTGACATTTTTGTTTTATTATTTCACTTTCATTTATTCCGGGAAGCCCATTTGAGACCAGGGTCTCATTCTCAGTATTGTCTTGAGAGCAAACAATTCCCAAATCGACATGATAACACAATAAAACAGCCAAAAAGGAACGACGAAATACTGCAGTTACGGACACACTACGTTTCAACAACGCAAATACTTTATTACAATCAAGAAAAAAACACTCGCGGACCTCAGTGAATCCATTCCTCCCTTGTGCCCTATTGGCACCAGTGATTCAAGACGTAATGAGGTTCGTAAATTCTTCCAAACAAGGGATGCATTAAAGCTAAAGGCTGATTTAACTAGGCTGGTAGAGACACCAGGAACCTCAAGAGTTAACCAACCCCGGGAGCGGATTTGGTGCCTTCTATTTGTCTACTTCAACAGAGAAGTGAGATATGTTGGACGCTGGTGCAGCAGAGCTTTGCAAAAAAAACAAAAATGGGAATTTATAGAAGTCCAGCCGACTTTCTGATAAAGCCGACTTTCTGATAAAGGATGCAGTGATGAGTATTAAAACCTGTCGCCTGTGATAAAGCGAAGCGCGCTATGGTACACAGTATCCAAGGGTTTTAGAGTAGTGGCTGCTGCGTTCTGATAAATGGTGTCACCACAATCAAGAGCAAGCAGGAAGGTTTCCTGTACAATCTGCTGCCTGCTGTTTAGGAAGAGGCATGATCTATTTCTATAAAAGAACCCTAACTTTAGCTTCTGCTTCTTAATTAGTTCATCTGTGTGTTTTTTAAATGTCCATTTATTTTTGTCAATTCAAACGCCCAGTTATTTATAGGCAGGAACCTCCTCGATGAGAGAACCATCCAATCCATAAATGTGTAAATTATCTCAAATATTTCTATGAGAATTAGAAAACAACGTAAATGTAGTTTCTCCTGCATTAAGTTGACATTTTAAATCAACAAGGTCTTTCGGCAAGGCAACAAAATCAGATTGAAGCTCTAACATAGCCCTGTCAGCAGTAGGGGCAATCGTGTACATAACATGTTACAGGTTTTTGCAGATAGACCAATATTGTTTAAATAAATAGTAAAGAGGACATGTCCCAAAATAGACCCCGGCGGGACACCTTTAGTAAAATCAAGGTAACTTGACTTATAGCTCCCTGGTCGAGGCCCATTTCAGACAACCTCTGCATGAGTAGGGGATGTTCGAACAGTATCAAAGGCCTTGGATAGGTCTATAAATATGGCAGTGTAACACATCATTTAAGACAAGCGTAGCTGCTGAAACGGTGCTATGTCCAGGTCTATAACCAGATGGGTGCACATTAAGAACATCATTTGGAATGAGCAGGAGAAGAGAGAGAGAAATCAAAACCACTCACCCATTAAATATTTAAACAGAGAAATCAGAGACTGTGTGTGTGTGTGTGTGTGTGTGTGTGTGTGTGTGTGTGTGTGTGTGTGTGTGTGTGTGTGTGTTGCATTCGCGTGTGTGCATGCGTGCGTGTTTAAATCCTCTTCGCTCGGACTCAAGGAGAGGTGTTACCTCCACTAGAGTGCTGAAGTTCAGTCATATCCTCTAGACTGGACTGAGTCCACGTTGTGTTGTTCTATTCTAAATGAACATGTATAGGGAGCCTTCCTCCCTTCTCTCCTTACTCATGCCCTGACTAATTGAGGCAATTTACATGGCGAACATCCGAAGAACACAATGCAAAACAATCCCGTATGAATATCTTGCTGTGGCAATTTGAAACACCGTAATCATCATAGCTCAATTTGAATTGACCTTGATGTGTCGGCTACACCATTTATAGATAGTGGATGAATAGGGTTCGTCTATAGCTCCAGGTGGTTTTCTAAGTGTGATATCCTGGTATTTTTAGCCTGGTGTGCTCTCCCAGCGGGGGAGAGGCTGAGGTAGGGCAGGAGTCTCGTCTGTCTATTAGGATTGTAGGTCATTGGAAACGACTCAAACGAGAGCTTGCAAGATGCAACTCTATTTCCTAAGAGGTGTCGTCACTTAGTCTCTACTTCTTTTTTTTTTTTTTTGCCAAGAATCTTCACACTGATCTTTAGTTGGGCAATGTCAAAGACATATTATCGTTGTGGAGAGACAAACCGCCTATAATCTTCATTTTCATTCCTCTCTTGTGCAAGGAGAAGACACATGCTTCATGTGTTACTCACGGCCCAGAGCTCCGCTGATGTCAGTAATCAAATATTCTCATCTGAAATACTCTCAAACTGCCGACCTCCAGGGACGTGTTCCAAATAACACCCTATTCCCTATGTAGTGCGCTACTTTTGACTAGGCCGGCATAGGGTTCTGGTCAAAAGTAGTGCACTATATAAGGAATCGGGATGCAGACCAGGAGTTCCTAACCGCCAGGGCCCAAATGAGAGCCTGCAAGACCGTGTTCCGGAAGACAATGCACAGACAATATTATCCTGCAGGAGGCTGTCGATCTCTCAATCTCAATTACGGCTGCAGATTATAGTCTCATAACTCAATCATGCATTAAACAGACTAGGCCCTACGCATTGGCCTACTTCGCCACTCTGAGGCACGGGGTCAAGAGTGCATCAACTACATTTACTTATTAAACAGACGCCTACAGTAGCGATGAAAACAGCAAAGCACTCAGACAACAGGACTGCAGAACAACATGAACTCTGAAACAGGTTACGTTGCCTCCTATCCAGAGGTAGACACTAGAGAGGAGGAACAAGACAAGAGTCCTCATCAAGTCATCTGTTATTATGGCAATAGACTGACCTAGCCAAAGAGCATTTCCTCTGAATACTTAAACAGGCAGTGGACATGTACTGGAAGACAATGAGCATGGTTGAGTTGGGATGTGCTGCCCACGGGCTAGCCTAAGCCTTTGAAAAGCCCAAATACACCAGTGTAGCGAGTCGGCGCTCAACACCAAACTGAACACACAGTGCCTCAGTTACCCTGGGTGCATCCCAATAATATCTCCTTTCTCCTGAAGTGTGCACTCGTTCACTACTTTCCAAAAATCGAAAATCATAGAATGAGGTGGAGGCACGGGCTAGTGGGAGCTTCCACCCTATTTCTGATGCCAGCCATTTCCCATTCAACCCAGTGAAGGGAAGTGAAGTGCACACTTCGGGAAGGAGGAGAGATAATTGGGACATAGCCCCGTTGCCTCACATAAGCACTATAGTCAGTGAACCAGCTCAGAAGGAGATTGTCGGAGCGCCAGCTACACCGACTATATCCCTGACTTTATCTACTGTGTGCGGTTAATGAGGAGGTGTAGTGGCATACAGATAGTTACACTGAAAGTCACAGACAGACAGATAGAAATATGAGGAAGTTTCAACAACTCTAACCCACTCCTGTTGGCACTAATAATGCACAGGTCAATTGTTTTTGTTGACCCGCGCTGCCCTGACCATTTGAACAAGTAGCCCACCTCCCACCAAACACGAGTACAGCACAGCTAACATTTAAATCAGCACGCAGACCATTAAAAAGGTTCACTTTGATGTGGTGATGATCTCCTGTGATTAGAGAAATCGAATGAAACAAATGAGAAAGAATGGAAGAAGATAAACATGCCACTAGGATTCATCTTCGCCCAGAGCCAGTTGACATAAGGATGCATTATAACAGGGAACTGAATTAACATCAAAATAAACACCCAAAGCAGCTAAAGTACACAACTGGCAAAAGCAAAAGCACAACTATCAACAGCATAGTGATAATCGCTTCAAACCTTACATTTACATCGCAGTCATTTAGCAGACACTCTTATCCAGAGCGACTTACAGTAGGGAGTGCATGCATTTCCATACTTCTTTTCCATACTGGTCCCCTATGGGACATTGAGGTCTACATAGAATATAAAAATATATTGCCGTTCAACAGCTGTCTATGTATGTCAGTGCAGGGAGACAATTATCTCTGGGATAGAACAAGTACAGCACTGACACACTTCAGATCCCTCAGGGTCTGTGTCTACGTTTCACATGGCCCTCTCTCTCCCAGGGATCCAGACCAGCCACCGGGCCTGTGTCTATGTTTCTCATGGCCCTCTCTCTTCCAGGGATCCGTTCCAGCCAGATTCTTACTCTTCACATCCCTTTCCCCTGTCTACCCCTTCCTCTGTACTGCTCTTAATCCAGCATTCCTCCAGGGACTACAGCCTGTCTGGTAGAAATCCAGAGGCTGTTTTCTCAAAAGCAACCACTCTCTAAACTCCCTTCTGACATACTGGGGAAGAGGGGATGGGAGAGGGGGTAAGTGGGGTGTTGAGATCCGCCAAAAAACACACTTCACCTCTGTAATGTCCTTCTGGGTCGTCTTTGGAAGCGTTTATCGAAATATTTCCCCCATTCAAATCCTCCTACCAGAGCATTTTTTTCTTAGATCCCGTGACTCAGGACAGGACAGGATATATGCTGATTTCCTCTCCCCTGCCCGGTGTAGATTCACTTTTAGCACTGAGCTTTTTCGCCTTAACGGTTGAGTAATTTGTCCAGAGGTTAACACAGCCAGTAATGCAGTGTAATTTGTTCCAGTGTGTTTCCAAACATTGCATCAGCGCCACTAATCTAGCCTGCAGATGTCACAGGGAGGAGCCCTGGCATGGCCTCTTAATTTTTTACTTACATACCCAGAAATAATCCAGTACCTCAATATACATTATGACAAGACAACCAACCATCAAAACTCCCTTCTATTCTGTTTACAGTACAAGTAATATTGATTATAATTCCATTGTGTTCTTCCACATCAAATTATTTACATTTTCCATATCAGAATGCCCTGGTCTGGACACTGATACTCCTCTCCACCCCTCCCTCTGCTTTCACAGTAAAACAAACGAGAACAAGAATGGCTAATAGCAGCATTTCAAAAGATGAGGCTGATGGGGAAGGCCTTTGCCCCCACTGACCCCGCCCTTGTTCAAGCTCCAGAAATAGCCCCCCCCCCTTCTCTGTCTGCTCCTGGAGTGACATCACGGATCATGGAGGGCTCTACTTGTTTGGGCAAAGCTTTACTAATAAGGAATACACAGCAAAGGCAGCCAGGCAACATTGTATGTCCTATAGTGATGCTCTGGGGCTGGTTGCACCAGGTGGGCTTACACCTGTTCCTGTTTATACTGACCTGACAGAATGAGGGAACAGAGTGGGGAAGCTATGGGCAACTACTAAACATATAATGTCCCCAATATTCACATAACACTTATTCCTATACTGTAAACTGCAATGCTATGGATGGAACAAAATAGGGATTACTGATTAATTGACATAACACCAACAAATCGATTTCAAGATTTACTCGATTTCAAGTTTACAATTCAAGGAATCATCTTCTGTTTGCCCACAGTTTCATAACTCCCTTTCATTTCTCTCTTGGAACACAGACATCCTGAAGACCCAAACCCTTTGTGAAGCTTACAGTAGGTAACCTTGTATATTAATTAAATCCAGCAGAATTTTAATAGACGTTTCTGAATCAGGGCAACATCTATTGAAAACGACAAAAACACAAACAAACAGGAAGTACAGGTCAATCTAAGGTGAAGATTTACATACAACTACATATAGTCTATTACAGCCAATGTTTGCACAGAGTTCTAGGTTTATTCCTGCCAGAAAATTGGTACTTTTAATGAAGTTTAAGGTTGATATAACAGTCTGGTACTCCAGTCTATCAGCACACTATCCACAGAGAATTCCTTCTTGTTCCAGAACATCTTGTAGAACTGATGGATACAGCCTACTGTCATAACTCAGTGGAAAAACTGTATAACAACTCACAAAGATGTCCATTTATCCAACAAGAGCACCTAGCTGAGGGCTTTACATTTTCTCACAGATTGCTGTGAAATTGTCAATTTCTTACATCAGCCTTTGATGTTCTCCACAGTGATTTCATGAGCAGGGATGTTGGGTAGCCACAGAACGTTTCATATTTTTGTTTACCCTAAAGGGTACTCTTAACCTTGTATCCCATCAGTCCTCTGTCCTTGGCCTGTACACTGTGAAATGACATAATTATAATCCTCAATGTTGGGTTACATTAATTTACTTCAGCCATAAAGATGTAGTTCACTTTGATGGCAGTATAAATAAGATACTGTTACCCTCTAGTGGCCAAGCATGAGATGTGCATGTATGTGATTCATACAGCAAGGATGACTTCAATATAATGCATTACCGCTATGCGACAGTATTACCTGCCTTAGTTCTCTTTCTCTCTACGTTTTCACTCTGTCTGATCGAAACGACATGGTCTGTGGATCTACAGTGTGTCAACTGGTGGGGGTGTGAAGCACGCTATGATACTCAGATACTTAACGGGCTCCCAAGTGGCGCAGCAAGAGATGTCACTACAGTCCCTGGTTCGAATCCAGGCTGTATCACATCTGTATCACATCTGGCCATGATTGGTCCAGCGTCGTCTGGGTTTTGTTCGGGAGCCATTGTAAATAAGAATTTGTTCTTTACTGACTTGCCTAGTTCAAATAAAAAATGATCTTTCTGTAAAGACAAGAGACACTGACAGCTTTTGTTGAGCTTCTGACAGTCTTTTGATCCTGCTTTGTGCTTATTCCCAATGCATACACACTGAGTGTAAAAAACATTAGGAACACCTGCTCTTTCCATGGCGTAGATGACCAGTTGAGTCCAGGTGACAGCTATGATCCCTTATTGATGTCACCTGTTAAATCCACTTCAATCAATGTAGATGAAGGGGAGGAGACCGGTTAAAGAAGGATTTTTAAGCCTTGAGGTAATTGAGACATGGATTGTGTATGTGTGCCATTCAGAGGATGAATGGGCAAGGCACACTATTGAAGTGCCCCAATGAATTTAGGCTGTTCTGAGGGCTAAAGGGGATGCAACTCAATGTTCCTAATGTTTTGTACACTCAGTGTACATACTGAGTAGATGAAACAAACTTGTGAGCAGGGTGTTAATCTGTGAACTTGAAATCATGTTAAAAGTAATATCCGAATGACATAATTTCTCGTAATCTTTAGAAATGTCTTTGTTACCGAAGTGTCAACACTAAAACAAACACAAATTAGTTGCTGACAATCTTGCAGTAGTCAAGCCGCAATAATAGAATTATTTGGTCACATCTACCCTCCAAAACCTGCTGTAGTCCACATTAGCATTTCTGGAGCAGAATTCTGAACAAGAATTCACACTATAAATCGTGCATTTAAATGAGGGGATTAAAACCTGCCTGTCACACTCAGAGACAGCTTCACTGTATAGAGTTAAACACTTCCTTGGGCAAATCCTAATATAACAGCTTTTTTGAGGATCAGAGTTTTCCTTCTAGTTTTATTTGTCACATGCACAAGTACAGTGAAATGTTTAACTTGAAAGCTCTACTCCACAGTGCAGCATTCAATATAACAAATAATATATATTATATACTATATATTATATATATATATATATATATTATTTGTTAAATTATCCTGTGTGTAGTGTAGTGGCTATTATATGAAGGTTTGATTTGGAAAGGTTTTTTCGCCTGGTCACAACCAGCTCTCAAGCGTCCACAAGTCCACAAGTGAAGGGAAGAGGTGAGAGGAGGAAGGCGCGTTGATGCGAGAAGGAATTATCCAACGATTAAAGGGGTAGAGCTTTCAAGTTAAACATTTCATTGTACTTGAATATAATATATATATAATGAAAACACAAGAGAAGTAAGAGAGGAAGCTATATGCGGGGTCAGTGCCAGTACCAAATGTACAATGTGCAGAGATGTGAGGTAAATATGTATTATTTGTGGAACAATCTTAAAAATGTTCTTTAATTTGTTGTTTGGAGGGCCCTATGGTGCAGTCGATGAACAACATTCTCACATAGGTATTCCTCTTTTCCAGGTGGGAGAGGACAGAGTGGGGTGCAAATTCTGGTGGTACGCAAACGTGAGTGGGTCCAGGATGTCTGGGATGATGGAGTTGATGTGTAGTGATCAGCTGTTCAAGGCACTTAATAATTACAGATGTGAGTGCTACAGGGTCATTGCGGCAGTTTTTGGGAACAGGGATGATGGTAGTCAGCTTGAAACATGTGGGAATTCCAGACATGGACAAGGAGAGGTTGGAAATGTCCGTGAAGACGTCTACCAGCTGGTCTACACATGCCCTGAGGACATGCCCTGGAATACCGTCTGGCCCTGCGACCTTACAAGTGTTGACCAGTTTAAAAACCTTACTCACGTCAGCTTCGGAGAGAAAGCTCCCTATCCCCCTTCCAATATCACAGATTTAAACGTACAGTATATCTGTGCCAAACATGCTCTATATCATTCAGAGGTGAAGATAAACCAAAGCAAAAAAATATATATTATCTTTGGTTAAGCCAATGAAATGTGTATATTACTTGCCCAAACATAACACTTGCCTTGAATAGATGATGCAGCCTTCTATGTCTCTAGCAGAAGAGGCTCCTCCTCAGAGGAAGGGGAGGAGAATCCTCCTCAGTGAATTTCAGAAAAATATAAATAGTGAAACATTAAAAAAGTTATCCCTTTTAGAAAAAGCTATACTAAACATATAAACGTCACCAAATAATTGATTAAAATACATTGTTTTGCAATGGAGGTCTACGATAGCCTCAACAACACTGTAGGGCAGCACCATCGTGTAGCTGGAGGACAGCTAGTTTCCGTCCTCCTCTGGGTACATTGACTTAAATTCAAACCTAGGAGGTTCATGGTTCTGACCTCCTTCCATAAACTTACACAGTAATTATGAGAACTTCCGGAGTACATCCTCCAACCAATCAGATCTCTTGCAGCATGAACTGACATGTTATCCACCCAATCAAAGGATCAGATAATTATTCTAGTACTGAAAGCATAAGCTACAGCTAGCTAGCACTGCAGTGCATACAATGTGGTGAGTAGTTGATTCAAAGAGAGAGAAAGACACTAGTTGAACAGTTTTGAACAAATTAAACTGCTTGCTAACTGTTCACTGTACTGCATGGTTGTAGCGGGTTTACTAATGCGTTAGTTCAAGTAGTATGTTGACTTGACGTTAGCTAACATGGTGACAACAATGTTGGCTGTCTGTCGTGGTTAGTGGCTATGATATGAAGGTTTGACTTGGAAAGTTTTTTCCGCCTGGTCACAAGCAGCTGATGTGCTGTGCACTGAAGTCCACAAGCGAAGGGAAAAGGTGAGAGGAAGAAGGCGCGTAGATGCGAGAAGGAATTATCCAACGATTAAAGGGATCATGCTGTTTGTATGTCGCTGCTATGAAAGTGAACTGCGTGTGAACAGGGGTGTATTCATTCCGCCGATTCTTCCTGAAATGGAAGCAAATGTAACGAAAAAGGGATAAACAAACCTGTAGTTGTCTAATAGAAACTTTCATTTGCAAAAGTTGGATTAATAGGTGATTTTTATCAATATATTCGGCTCTATTTAATCTCAGATTTAAAAAATGATAATTCGCGTCAGTAGACATCATGCAAGACTACAAATCCTAGCAAGCTCCTGAACGTCATCTCTAGCTGACACCTTTTATAAGAGGTATTGTGTCAATTTAAAACTTGCACAAGACAGTTCACAGAATTGTCTATTTAAAGTAATTTTGCAGATTTATTCATTACTACATTTAGCTAGCATTTGATCAGTCTTGTCCAGATCCTCATCTGTAGTTCTTTATGATAGCCACATTAGCAGCTAATTAGCGTTTCATTTTGGGGGGGTAAATTCAGGCAAATATATTGATAAAAGTCACCTTGTCCTAGAGTGATTTACACAGTTATCAAAACATCACACTAAGGTAAGCCTACACGAAACACAGCCCTTATTTTAAGTGTTTCTAAAATCCCCTATGGGAAAAATGAATGGTGGAAAAATTATTTGTGAACTATTTCAAATCAAATCAAATAAAAGTTGATTTGTCACGTGCGCCGAATACAACAAGTGTAGACCTTACAGTGAAATGCTTACTTACAGGCTCTTACCAATAGTGCAAAAAATGTATTAGGTGAACAATAGGTAAGTAAAGAAATAAAACAACAGTAAAAAGAAAGGCTATATACAGTAGAGAGGCTATAAAAGTAGTGAGGATACATACAGACACCGGTTAGTCAGGCTGATTCAGGTACTATGTACATGTAGATATGGTTAAAGTGACTATGCATATATGATGAACAGAGAGTAGCAGTAGAGTTAAAGAGGGGTAAGTGGGTGGTTGGTGTCGGGACACAATGCAGATAGCCCGGTTAGCCAATGTGGGGGAGCACTGGTTGGTCGGCCCAATTGAGGTAGTATGTACATGAATGTATAGTTAAAGTGACTATGCATATGCATATATGATAAACAGAGAGTAGCAGCAGTGTAAAAAGAGGGGTTGGGGGGCCACACAATGCAAATAGTCTGGGTATTTGTTCAGGAGTCTTATGGCTTGGGGGTAAAAACTGTTGAGGAGCCTTTTGTCCTAGACTTGGCACTCCGGTACCAATTGCCATGTGGTAGTAGAGAGAACAGTCTATGACTGGGGTGGCTGGGGCCTTTGACAATTCTTAGGGCCTTCCACTGACACCGCCTGGTGTAGAGGTCCTGGATGGCAGGCAGCTTAACTCCAGTGATGTACTGGGCCGTACGCAATACCCTCTATAGTGCCTTGCGGTCAGTGGCCGAGCAATTGCCGTACCAGGCAGTGATGCAACCAGTCAGGATGCTCTCAATATTGCAGCTGTAGAACCTTTTGAGGATCTCAGGACCCATGCCAAATCTTTTTAGTTTACTGAGGGGAATAGGCTTTGTCGTGCCCTCTTTACGACTGTCTTGGTGTGTTTGGACCATTCTAGTATGTTGTTGATGTGGACACCAAGGAACTTGAAGCTCTCATCCTGCTCCACTACAGCCCAGTCAATGAGAATGGGGCGTGCTCGGTCCTCCTTTTCCTGTAGTCCATAATCATCTCCTTACTCTTGGTTACGTTGAGGGATAGGTTGTTATTCTGGCACCACCCGGCCAGGTCTCTGACCTCCTCCCTATAGGCTGTCTCATCGTTGTCGGTGATCAGGCCTACCACTGTTGTGTCGTCTGCAAACTTAATGATGGTGTTGGAGTCGTGCCTGGCCATGCAGTCGTGGGTGAACAGGGAGTACAGGAGGGAACTGAGCACGCACCTCTGGGGAGCTCCAGTGTTGAGGATCAGCGTGGCAGATGTGTTGCTACCTACCCTCACCACCTGGGGGTGGCCCATCAGGAAGTCCAGGATCCAGTTGCAGAGGGAGGTGTTTAGTACCAGGATCCTTAGCTTAGTGATGAGCTTTGAGAGTTCTATGGTGTTGAACGCTGAGCTGTAATCAATGAATAGCATTCTCACATAAGTGTTCCTTTTGTCCAGGTGGGAAAGGGCAGTGTGACCCAATAGAGATTGCATCATCTGTGGATCTGTTTGGGCCGTATGCAAATTGGAGTGGGTCTAGGGTTTCAGGGATAATGGTGTTAATGTAAGCTATTACCAACCTTTAAAAGCACTTCATGGCTACCGACGTGAGTGCTACGGTTCTGTAGTCATTTAGGCAGATTGCTTTTGTGTTCTTGGGCACAGTGACTATGGTGGTCTGCTTGAAACATGTTGGTATTACAGACTCAATCAGGGACATGTTGAAAATGTCAGTGAAGACACCTGCCAGCTGGTCAGCACATGCCCGGAGCACACGTCCTGGTAATCCGTCTGGCCCTGAAGCCTTGTGAATTTTGACCTGTTTAAAGGTCTTACTGACGTCGGCTATGAAGAGCGTGATAACACAGTCATCCAGAACAGCTGATGCTCTAATGCATGCCTCAGTGTCGCTTGCCTCGAAGCGAGCATAGAAGTGACTTAGCTTGTCTGGTAGGCTCGTGTCACTGGGCAGCTCACGGCTGTGCTTCCCTTTGTAGTCTGTAATAGTTTGCAAGCCATGCCACATAAGACGAGCGTCGGCGCCGGTGTAGTATGATTCAATCTTAGCCCTGTATTGGCGCTTTGCCTGTTTGATGGTTTGTCGCAGGGCATAGCAGGATTTTTTGTAAGCTTCCACGTTAGAGTCCCGCACCTTGAAAGCGGCAGCTCTACCCTTTAGCTCAGTGCCAATGTTGCCTGTATTCCATGGCTTCTGGTTGGGGTATGTACGTACAGTCACTGTGGGGACGACATCCTCGATGCACTTATTGATAAAGCCAGTGACTGATGTGATGTACTCCTCAATGACATAGGAAGAATCCCGGAACATGTTCCAGTCTGTGATAGCTTAACAGTCCTGTAGTTTAGCATCTGCTTCATCTGTCCACTTTTTTAATAAACTGAGTCACTAGTGCTTCCTGCTTAAATGTTTGCTTGTAAGTAGGAATCAGGAGGATAGAGTTGTGGTCGGATTTACCAAATGGGGGGCAAGGGAGAGCTTTGTACGTGTCTCTGTATGTGGAGGTGATCTAGAATTTGTTTTCCTCTGGTTGCACATTTAACATGTTAATAGAAATTTGGTAGAACTGATTTAAGTTTCCCTGCATTAAAGTCTCCGGCCACTAGGAGCGCCGCCTCTGGGTGAGTGGTTTCCTGTTTGCTTATTTCCTTTTACAGCTGACTGAGTGCGGTCTTAGTGCCAGCATCTGTCTGTGGTGGTAAATAAACAGCCACAAAAAGTATAGTCGAAAACTCTCTAGGCAAGTATTTATTTATCACAACATACTCTACTTCAGGCGAGCAAAATCTAGAGACTTCCTTAGACTTCGTGCACCAGCTGTTGTTTATAAATATGCACAGCATTCCCACTCGCCTTTTCCGGGTCCTGACCAGGCATCCAGCTGTTTGTCCTCTGTACCTGCATCGCTTCCTCTTGCAAATAACCCGGTACGTCAGCCCTGTGGGGTGTTTGGAGAATGTCTTGTGCGTCCTTCTTGTTGTAGAAAAATCTTTGTCTAATCTGAGGTGAGTGATCGCTGTCCTGATTTCCAGAAGCTCTTTTTTTGCCGTAAGATACGGTTGCAGAAACATTATGTACAAAACAAGTTACACATAACGCGAAAAAACAAACACATAATAGCGCACTTGGTTGGGAGCCCGTAAAACTGCTGCCATTTCTTCGGGCGCCATTTTTACAATTTTTTTTACCACTAGATGTTATGGGTATCATGACTGTGTAACTCTATGATTACATCCTAGATCAGCTAGATGCAGGCAAAATTTGAGTAATCATCTTGATTACTCAAATTTCTCTCGACCTGTGCACCTACATTGTACACTTTCTTTCACAGGGTAGGTTGTAGCAACCTCACGATGGGTATAGGCGAAAATTTGATTATCGCGTATGTTACATTGAGCTGGGGGAATGGAATATGAATGACAGTCATCCAATATGCTGTGATAGAAAAAAGGCCATGCTCATTAAAACAAAAATCATCGTCCTCCCTGATCTTAAACAGCACCGACCGCCACTGGTCTCTAGAGGGACTACATTTGCAGACATAGAAATAGAACCCATTGGATTGTAATTCTATGGTGCAGACCATGCAATCACCGTTGTTGCTAAGAGACCAGTTGTGGTCACTTTATTTTTGGTATTTCCGATGTTGATTAATATACTGTAATATCCATTTAATATGCAGCCACCATAATCATTTCATATGACAGGGTTTAATTGTTTGCATAGAGTCTCGTGACAGATTTATAAATGACACACACAAGATAGGGTTCTGGGTGATTAGATTGTTTGAATAACTATTTTCTATAAAGGCAGAAGCTGTGCAGATACTCATTCATCTTTCAAGTCCAGAAGAGACAACTTTTAGCCTGAGCAACCCACCATTATGATTGACAGTGATGGATAAACGGAGCTATGAATTCGATTTTTTGCACAGACCTGTTCAAACCATTGCTCACAATGCCTTTCTTATACAGGCAACATTGTAAGCTACAGGATTAGGCTACTGTAGACTTTAGGTATAGGAAAAATATGACATATCTCTGCATTTATAAGTAGGTTGTGCACATCGTGCATTATAAAATAAACACACTTACCATATCCTTAGATGACTGGCATGGTATTTGATGAGAGACGCAGGCTGTTTGATTCATCTTGGACACAGTTTCCTTTGACGAAGGTAAAGACAAATTGATAAAGACAAATGAAATGTGGTCTAGACTTTTCCAAGCTCAGGGTGCGTGTTGCTATCAAATGTGTTCGGTGTCTAGAATACTTTGCAGTTGCTGCATTCGATCTTTGTTGCCTCCCGGTGATGAGTTTTTCAGTCGCTACTCCTCTCTCTCCCTCTGTGGAAAATATATCTGACACATCTCGCTCCAAAGCAGATTCGGAATATGTTACTTGTTTTACTGGGGTTGCTTCACGGGGGAGAAGGGATAGTAAAAAAATAAATAGCTACAGCTGATTTTTCAAAAGATATTAAAGCTGAGGAAAAGGGTTAATTCAATTGTTTTGTCAAGTGTTTGTCTTTTTTTGGTCCCTCTGAATTTTAGAAGTAAGACTTGAAATGTCATGTTTTGATATGATGTATTTCTTGGTTCAGATTAAAATACTGTTATGCGCCGCTGAAACACTGTTCCGTCGCCTTCACTGATCTGCTTCGAGGACCACAATCTGTTGAACACTGCAGTAGCCTAATACATTTCTCACAACGTTTCACTCACATTCCCTGAAGAGCTAACCTTAGATGAAGTCCCGCTGGAGAAAATGGTAAAACACGTGGACTGGAGGATTTCTGGCGTGCCTACACACTGCCTGAATATGTACACGGGGAGCTATCTTCAAGATCCTCAGGCTGTTCCCAAAGGCATGTTGAGCCCACTCACTTATGCCCTCTCTTTCCAAATACATGTTGTACATTTACTGAATGGTTGACAAGTGGAAATGATGTTACTGTAAAATAAATCAACAGAGCTCATTATCTGTTTGGTTATCACATTCATGGGATTGTGCATTGCGCTTGCTGAGATGATCCATGACTGCTGTACGTTAAGTATACACTGATTGTACAAAACATTAAGAACACCTTCCTAATATTGAGTTGCAGCCCCTTTTGCCCTCAGAATGGTGTCAATTTGTCGGGGCATGGACTCTTACAAAGTGTCGAAAGCGTTCCACAGGGACGCTGGCCCATGTTTTCTCCAACGACTCCCACAGTTGTGTCAAGTTGGCTGGATGTCCTTTGGGTGGGGGACCATTCTTGATACACTCGGGAAACTGTTGAGTGTGAAAAACCCCAGCAGCGTTGCAGTTCTTGACACACACTGATGGAAGTGGTTTTAACAGGTGACATCACCTGGATTGACCTGGTATGTCTATGTCATAGGAAGAGCAGGTGTTCCTAATGCTTTGTACACTTAGTGAACAGTACCTTTGTAAGGACAACCAATTTGGCATCAGTTCAATGTCTAGTTTTGATTTGTCAACTAATGTGAATTCAATGTGAATTCAACATTTCATTAGAGTTAGGTTAAACATTGGGTGAAAAAAATCCCAAATTCACTTAAGTTGATGGCTTTTTGCAAATCCAATCAGTGTTCCATGTATATTCGAACTTATTACAATTTTTGGTTTATAGTTGAAATGACGTGGAAACAATGTTGATTCAACCAGTTTTTGCCCAGTGGGAAATGAATCATTGCCAGCTTCTTCACATTCTTACATAACTAACAATACCGCTGCTTTATCAATGAGCTATTATGCATATCGTCATGATGAAAAATAACCAATACCTGAAAGTCATGAAGCTGGGGGAGGTAATATTAATGCATGTAAATACTATTCATGTGACTATTATTCACAGTGCAGACAGCACAATTATTTAAAAACTGCAAGTGTACAAGTAGGTTTTCACTTTGTAGCACTTCCATTTAGGCTTCCATTCATCGGCAACATTAATAATTGCCACATTGATCCTAATAGTTCCCTTTTTTTATTTCACACTGAGGTGAATTTTTATGATGAAGAGACACATATGTAGAGGAGGCAGTGTGTCAACAGTGTGGGCTGAAGCTGAGAGAGGACTCAGAGGATGAATACTGGCATAATTATAGAGAATACATGTTGATCTCCAAATAGCAGCAGTGCAAAAACCACTCTCCTCAATCCAACACTGACACTTACATTAAACATCTCCTTTCAAAACCATGGCCATTAATATGGAGTTGGTCCCCATTTGCTTTTATAACAGCCTCAACTCCTATTGGAAGGCTTTCCCCTAGATGTTGGAACATTGCTGCAGGGACTTGCTTCCATTCAGCCACAAGAGCATTAGTGAGGTTGGGCACTGATGTTGGGCGATTAGGCCTGGCTCGCAGTCTGCGTTCCAATTCATCCCAAAGGGGTTCGATGGGGTTGAGGTCAGGGCTCTGTGCAGGCCAGTCAAGTTCTTCCACACTGATCTCAACAAACCATTTCTGTATGGACCTCTCATTGTGCACGGGGGCATTGTCATGCTGAAACAGGAAAGGGCCTTTCCCAAACTGTTGCCACAAAGTTGGAAGCACAGAATTGTCTAGAATGTCATTGTTTGCTGTAGCGTTACGATTTCCCTTCACTGGAACTAAGGGGTCTAGCCCGAACCATGAAAAACAGCCCCAGACCATTATTCCTCCTCCCCCAAACTTTACAGTTGGCACTGTGCATTCGGGCGGGTAGCGTTCTCCTGGCTTCCGCCAAATCCAAATTTATCCGTCGGACTGCCAGATGGTGAAACATGATTCATTACTCCAGAGAACACTTGGCATTGCGTATGGTGGTCTTAGGCTTGCTCGGCCATGGAATCCCATTTCAAGAAGCTACCGCCGAACAGTTCTTATGCTGAAGTTGCTTCCAGAGGCAGTTTGGAACTCGGTAGTGAGTGTTGCAACCAAGGACAGACGATTTTTACGCGAGCAGTCCCGTTCTGTGAGCTTGTGTGGCCTACCACTTCGCGGCTGAGCCGTTGTTGCTCTTAGATGTTTCCACTTCTAAATAACAGCACTTACAGTTGACCGGCACAGCTCTAGCAGGGCAGAAATTTGACGAACTGACTAGTTGGAAAGGTGGCATCCTATGACGATGCCACATTGAAAGTCACTGTGCTTTTCAGTAGGCTATTCTACTGCCAATGTTTTCAGATGGAGATTGCATGGCTGTGTCCTCGATTTTATACACCTGTCAGCAACGAGTGTGGCTGAAATAGCCGAATCCACTCATTTGAACGGGTGTCCTCATACCTTTGTGTATATATATAATGTAGCACAACGCAAGCAAGATTGTAACATCAAATATACCTTGACATCATACCTCAGAATGATGGAGATACAGATATTTCCCCAAAAATGTAAAGGTCTATAATGCTTACAAACTGACTAGCTAAAATCCTTGCCAGCTAATATTAGCTAGCTACAGTTACCTAATTTCAACTCTGATTTGCAAGCTGAGTAGCTAGCTAGCATTCGTGTGCTTCATCTGCTAACCCCAAACAGCACACCTGACACTGTTTTCATAAAAGTTTATTATGTGTAGGGCAAAAATGTATTAAGAATCAAACTATGGTAATAGCTCATGTCAAACTACTACTAACATCGTCCAAGACACAAAGGGACCATTATGACTGGCCCTTGCTGACATTTAAAAAAAAAACTCTAATACCTCACATGAAGCAGTACTATCCTTGCTCTTACCAAGCATACAATAGGACAGAGTAGGTGCACAGCTGACCTCAGCTAAATGTACATTTAACTGCCTTTTAAAGTGGTCAGTAAGCTAAATCAGGGTCACACAGTGATTCTTGGTAGTCTTAAACAAATCTGCTTTGAAACAAAAGTGTACAACTCACACACAAGGTTATGGGCTTAAAAAAAAGACATGTACCATGTCATATATAGAGTTGAAATGTATTCAATTTTGAGTTTTCATCCAAATATTACCATAGCCAAGGGAAGTAGGGGTGCTGAGGGTGCTGCAGCACACCCTAAAAAAATCTGGATTGAAAATATATACACTTAACTTGTAACCATTTCAGTGATTTTACTGAGTTACTGTTCATATGAGGAAATCAGTCAATTGAAATTCATTCATTAGGCCATAATCTATGAATTTCACATGACTGGCAATTACAGATATGCATCTGTTGATCACAAATACCTTTAAAAGAAATTGCCTCACAATGGGCCTCAGGATCTCATCACGCTATTTTTGTGCATTCAAATGACCATCGATAAAATGCAATTGTGTTCATTGTCCGTAGGTTCTGCCTGCCCATACCATAACCCCACTGCCACCATGGGGCACTCGTTGACATCATCAAACCACAACGTTGACATCATCAAACCGCTCGCCCACACAACGCCATACACTTGGTCTGCGGTTGTGAGGCCGGTTGGACGTATTGCAAACTTTTCTAAAACAATGTCGGAGGCGGCTTATGGTAGAGAAATTAACGTAACATTTTCTGGCAACAGCTCTAGTAGACATTCCTGCAGTCAGCATGCACTGGGCCTTTACGAGTCCTGTATTAGCAGACCGATATAACCTGTCTCAACCCCCCCAAACTACTTCCTGCAGCTATGAATATTACACTTTATATACATCACAGAAGACTGAAATATAACAAATCTGTTTGACATAGGAACACTGGATTTTTCGTTGTTTTATTTTATGTATAATCCTTATTAGTTATGAAATATATTAATAACATTCCACCCATGAGGCCAAAGAGTGCACTTTTGGTCATTGAATTCAGGAAAGGGCTACTCATAACAGTCTAACACTCTAAATCCCAGCACCTAAATCTTAGATGACATGGTACGGTTATAATAATATTTGAAAAGGCAGAGTTTTTTGACAAGTACACTATGGGAGTTTACATTACATGAAAAGGTTTCAGGAAATACATTTTGCATGCATCTATCACAGGGAAAATACAATGTATAGAGGCATACACACTACACCCTTTTTGCTTTAGGAGGCTGCTCAAGAAGATATGGGTGTCTGTGTGGGTGGGCGGGAAATCACAAGTCCATCCAATTGGAAAGGACTGGTAACTAAGACAAATTAGTGGCATAAATTCTTCACAGGTTTTGTGATTTGAATGATACATTTCAGTTGAAATGACAAAGTACACAGAATGTCCGTAGGTGTTTGATAAATACATTTCAGTCTGCTTTCAGATGAATATAGGATCATGTACCTTCTATGTTGTTTAATCGGTTGCATGTGGGCCTGCAGTATATACTGTATGCTGCAATTCAGCTTTTAGCTCCAAATGTGTACTATTCAAATAAAACCTGTATATATAATTCACTCAAGACAGTCAATGTTAAGTACATTGATTAACTTTATCACAGATTAGGATACAGTATTAAAACAAAGACCAATGAACCCTTCAGTAATGTTCAAAAGAAAATGTGTCTCCAAACATTTAACCAACAGGTCAAGTTGTGATTCTCACCTGATGACTTCAGGACATGCCGAACAGTCTGATGGTGGACTGATCTTTCAGTGGGTTGCTCCAGTGACCTTGCTTCGGGAATTATGTCAGACGTCTGGTCATGGGCCTTTGAAGGGGAAAATGTTAAATACACATCTAATTTAGCTTTGTGGAACGTTTAATGACAGCACAGAATTTAAATTTTTTTTTTTGATGAGTTAAAAACGCACTTACTTCGTCTTCAGTTGGCAATTGCAAGGAGCAAAATTTCACGATGCCACTTCGGCACAAGCGAAACGCAAAGCAATTGTTCACATGCCTGAGCCATACTAACGTTATGAAGAACTGTTAAATGAGCCATGTGCTGCCTACCATCTTCGCCCAATATCTAACGAGCGCAAAACTTCTTCATTCCAGCATAACCCAGGACCTACGTGGATTTGAGTCCTACTCAGTTCACCATTACTTTGAAGACCTAAACATTTGACATTGGCAATATTAGTACAATCTATTCTACCAAAAGGGAATAAGATACTTTTTGATAAATCCCATTAATACCAAAACGATAACTTTACCAGTGCATGCTAACCAAGTAAAGAAACTTTGACAAACCTAAAGGTATGTTAAATCATGGTAGTCAGATGTGTCAGTCATGCTTAGGGAGTGTCATCATCCCCTCTGGTGTCCTCAGCTAAATCCAGGACCAGTAATAAAACACAAGCATGAGTTACAATTAGTTCATGTGGCCAATGTCCTTGGCGTAGTTTGGATACACTGACATAACACGCACTCATTGTGTCATATTTAAGCAATAAGGCATGAGAACCCAGGGATTACCGTGTGACAGCCCTTAGGAGGGTGTAATTCACGATAATTACCCGGTTCGAGGGTCTTACTGATTTTTTATAAAACAGGTTGTTTGGATCCTGATTGGTTGATAGCACGGAGTTATTCACAACAATTACATTATTTAGCAGATGCTCTTATCCAAAGCGATTTACAGGATAAATTAAGGTTAATTGCCTTGCTCACGGGCACATTGATAGATGTTTTTACCTAGACAGCTCAGGGATTCGAACCAGCGACATTTTTGTTACTGGCCAAATGCTCTTAACTTCTAGGCTACTTGCCACCTTATCTCCGGGTAATGCCTGTTACCAGTTCCATTTGAATTATCAATGTGCGTCTACTGTTCCACAGCCCAGCAAGACAATTCATGAAATGAATCTCCCCTGGAAAAAAGCATGTAGATATTATTTCCCCATGCTACTAGCCTAGCATTTGATTTGCAAAAGTTTGTCTAAACCTTGATGCCTGCCTCTCCACTGTGCCATAGAGCAGGGGTTTTCAAACTTGTCTTGCCCGTGACCCCCGCCCAGGCAAACCGGCGACCCAGAGACACCGTCGTCTGTTAGCAAAAAAATATCTAATCACGTCTTGTCTTATTATGATCCATTATTATTGGGGCGGCAGCGTAGCCTAATGGTTAGAGCGTTGGACTAGTAACCGGAAGGTTGCGAGTTCAAACCCCCGAGCTGACAAGGTACAAATCTGTCGTTCTGCCCCTGAACAGGCAGTTAACCCACTGTTCCCAGGCCGTCATTGAAAATAAGAATGTGTGCCTGGTTAAATAAAGGTAAAATTAAAAATTAAAAATATTATCAGGTGAATGCAGGGGAGAATGACAGCCGGTTCTCATTGAATCCACAGAAGTTCAAGGCCAACCGAGCTACTGCAGGCATTGTTAACAGAAAAAAGGATCCCCCATTATAGTGAATGGAAAAATGTTCATTATTGTGGTCAATATTCTTGTAAATAAGACAATCAAAGAAAATTGTGTGTAGTTTGAAAAAAAGAAACAATTTAATCCATTTTAGAATACGGCTGTAAGATAACAAAATATTGAAAAAGTCAAGGGGTCTGAATACTTTCCGAATGCACTGTAGGCATTGCTCTTATCTAGGTGGGTGAGGGCAGTGTGGAGTGCAATTGCATCATTTATGGATCTGTTGGGGGCGGTATGAAAATTGGAGTGGGTCTAGGGTGTCTGGGATGGTGGAGTTAATCTTTGCCATAACCAGCCTCTCAAAGCACTTCATGATTACAGAAGTGAGTGCTACAGGGCGGTAGTCCTGGAGTTCGTCTGGTAAAGAGGCATCGTTGGGCAGATCACGGTTGGGTCTTTCTTTGTCATCCGTAATGGACTGTAGTCTGCCATGCGTGGTGGGCGTCGGAGCCTGGGTAGTATGATTACACCTTATTCCTATATTGTCCTTTTTCTCATGATGACTCCACGGAGGTCATAGTGGGACTTCTTGTACTTATCCTGTCCTCTGCCATGGCCTCAGAGTTGTCTACAATAGCTCTGTGTGTTGTAGCACTGTCCTTTAGTTTAACGCCAACCTCTGTGTTACTCCAGAGCTTTTAATTGGGGAAGAGGCGAACCCTCACCATGGGGACAACAGCACCGATATATTTTCTAATAATGCCGGCGACAGAGTCTCAAAACATTCAAATCAGTGCTAGCAAAGCAGTCCTGTAGCATAATCTCTGAATCTGGTGACCATTTTCAACAGAGCGAGTCACAGTACTTCCTGTTTGAGTTCTGCTTGTAAACAGGAAGCAGACGTGTGGAGTCATGATCTAATTTGCCGAATGGCGGACGAGTGAAGGCCTTGTATGCTGACTTGTGGGTAGAATAACAGGGGTAGGACTTTATCGCCTCTAGTGGCATTGGAGACGTATTGATGGAAGTTGGGCATCCCGTGTATTAGTGACGCGGAATTAAACTCGCCGGCAACCAGAAAAGCAGCCTCTGGATGTAGCGTTTCTTGCTTGTTTATAGCCTTGTAAAGCTCGTTAAGTGCCAGGTTGTTATTTTTCTTGTACTGAGGTGGAATAAATACAACAGTCACGATGACAGCTGAAATCTCCCTCGGGAGGTAAAAGGGTCGGCATTTGACCATCAGGTATTCCAAGACAGGTGAACAGTGGGTCAACACTTCTACCGCGTTTGAGTTAGCATACCAGTTGGTGTTGATGTCTCCCCCCTAGATGTCCCCGACTCCACTGTCCAGTCCGTCTGGTGAATGGAGAATCCATCGAGTTGGATAGCCATGGGGGGTATCTTGTCCGAGAACCGTGTTTCAGAAAAGAAGAGACCTGTCCAGCCCGTCCATTTATGTTGGCATACTCATGTTCCGGGAGCCATGTTGAATTGCATTTACCTATGACTCCCACCTAGGCTAATCAACCATCATTCTAAGACAAGCTTAAAATTGACTCAATGGTCAAGTTTTTTTTAACTTACAGTGGGGCAAAAAAGTATTTAGTCAGCCACCAATTGTGCAAGTTCTCCAACTTAAAAATATGAGAGAGGCCTGCAATGTTCATCCTAGGTAGACTTCAACTATGACAGACATATATTGCTTCTTTAATCAGGACAACAGTTTTCAGCTGTGCTAACATAACATAATTGCAAAAGGGTTTTCTAAATGATCAATTAGCCTTTTAAAATGATAAACTTGGATTAGCTAACAACTTGCCATTGAAACACAGGTGTGATGGATGCTGATAATGGGCCTCTGTACGCCTATGTAGATATTCCATTCAAAATCTGCCGTTTCCAGCTACAATAGCCATTTACAACATTAACAATGTCTACACTGTATTTATGATCAATTTGATGTTATTTTAATGGACAAACAAAACATGCTTTTCTTTCAAAACAATAACATTTCTAAGTGACCCCAAACCTTTGAACGGTAGTGTGTGTATGCATGTGTACAGTCGTGGACAAAAGTTTTGAGAATGACACAAATATTAATTTTCAAAGTTTGCTGCTTCAGTGTCTTTAGATATTTTTGTCAGATGTTACTATGGAATACTGAAGTATAATTACAAGCATTTCATAAGTGTCAAAGGCTTTTATTGACAATTATATTAAGTTGATGCAAAGAGTCAATATTTGCAGTGTTGATCCTTCTTTTTCAAGACCTCTGCAATCCGCCCTGGCATGCTGTCATTTAGCTTCTGGGCCACATCCTGACTGATGGCAGCCCTTTCTTGCATAATCAATGCTTGGAGTTTGTCAGAATGTGTGGGTTTTGAGGATTGACCACAAGTTCTCAATGGGATTAAGGTCTGGGGAGTTTCCTGGCCATGGACCCAAAATTTCAATGATTTGTTCCCCGAGCCACTTAGTTAGCACTTTTGCCTTATGGCAAGGTCCTCCATCATGCTGGAAAAGGCATGGTTCATCACCAAATTGTTCCTGAATGGTTGCTCTCGGTGGATGTGTTCGTACCATTCTTTATTCATGGCTGTGTTCTTAGGCAATATTGTGAGTGAGCCCACTTCCTTGGCTGAGAAGCAACCCTACACATGAATGGTCTCAGGATGCTTTACTGTTGGCATGACACAGGACTGATGGTAGCGCTCACCTTGTCTTCTCAGGACAAGCTTTTTTCCAGATGCCGCAAACAATTGGAAAGGGGATTCATCAGAGAAAATGATTTTACCCCAGTCCTCAGCGGTCCAATCCCTGTACAGTGGAAATGTTTTTGGGGGATTCAGTTCATTTGCATGGCAAAGAGGGACTTTGCAATTAATTGCAATTCATCTGATCAACCTTCATAACATTCTGGAGTATATGCAAATTGCCATCATACAAACTGAGGCAGCAGACTTTGTGAAAATGAATATTGTGTCATTCTCAAAACTTTTGGCCACGACTGTGTGTGTATATATATATATTATATATAAAAAAAGACTCAATATGAAATATCAACAAGCTCTACCCTTGAACATCTGAAAAAAAGAGCTATTGACTAAATAGAATCCAACTGTACTTAATTGCTGTACGTGTGGACACCATAATAATAACATATGTCGGGCACATACTTAACCATACATGAGTTGCCTTTATTATCTTGCACATTATTCTGTGTCCACACAATTGCTCTGAAAATGCTTTAAGACACCATTTCCTTCTCTTTTACATAGATATTCACCCCCCGTTTGTCAGCCTGATAGTTGGTCTGCAGTTGATAAATGAGTCATTCTCCATAGGAATAGAATCTAGTCATTCTATTTCTGTCATTCTCTTCCTGTATTTTGTCTTTAACCATAGCCCTGGAAATAGGCTGGATTAAGCAGCGACCGTAGTGCAGTAATGCCACTCTGCCTCTGTCCGTCCACTCTGCTCCAAACTGCAAGCTCCAGTGATAACTGAGGGAAGTCCTTTTTAAGACATGACCCCGAAGACAGGGTTATGGCGGCAGATGCTCGGTCCGATTTCCTCATAGTCTTTTTTGGTGTGGCACACTTGGTAAAACTCCGGCTGATGAAAGAGTAGTATGACAGTTATTATTTGTTGGTGTACACTTTTTCAAGTTTCCTATTTTATATTCTAGCCAAGGCTAACAAAGCCTCCACGTGTCTGTCTTTAGCTTTTACATCAATAGAATATATATATACACTGCTCAAAAAAATAAAGGGAACACTAAAATAACATATCATAGATCTGAATGAATGAAATATTCTTATTAAGTACTTTTTTCTTTACATAGTTGAATGTGCTGACAAAAAAAATCACAAAAATGATCAATGGAAATCAAATGTATCAACCCATGGAGGTCTGGATTTGGAGTCACACTCAAAATTAAAGTGGAAAACCACACTACAGACTGATCCAACTTTGATGTAATGTCCTTAAAACAGGTCACAATGAGGCTCAGTAGTGTGGCCTCCACGTGCCTGTATGACCTCCCTACAACGCCTGGGCATGCTCCTGATGAGGTGGCGGATGGTCTCCTGAGGGATCTCCTCTCATACCTGGACTAAAGCATCCGCCAACTCCTGGACAGTCTGTGGTGCAATGTGGTGTTGGTGGATGGAGCGAGACATGATGTCCCAGATGTGCTTAATTGGATTCAGGTCTGGGGAACGGGCGGGCCAGTCCATAGCATCAATGCCTTCCTCTTGCAGGAACTGCTGACACACTCCAGCCACATGAGGTCTAGCATTGTCTTGCATTAGGAGGAACCCAGGGCCAACCGCACCAGCATATGGTCTCACAAGGGGTCTGAGGATCTCATCTCGGTACCTAATGGCCGTCAGGCTACCTCTGGCGAGCACATGGAGGGCTGTGCGGCCCCCCAAAGAAATGCCACCCCACACCATGACTGACCCACCGCCAAACCGGTCATGCTGGAGGATGTTGCAGGCAGCAGAACGTTCTCCACGGCATCTCCAGACTCTGTCACATGTGCTCAGTGTGAACCTGCTTTCATCTGTGAAGAGCACAGGGCGCCAATGGCGAATTTGCAAATCTTGGTGTTCTCTGGCAAATGCCAAACGTCCTGCACGGTGTTGGGCTGTAAGCACAACCCCCACCTGTGGACGTCGGGCCCTCATACCACCCTCACGGAGTCTGTTTCTGACCGTTTGAGCAGACACATGCACACGGCCTCCTCCACGTCTCCTGATGTACTGGCCTGTCTCCTGGTAGCGCCTCCATGATCTGGACAAAACGCTGACAGACACAGCAAACCTTCTTGCCACAGCTCGCATTGATGTGCCATCCTGGATGAGCTGCACTACCTGAGTCACTTGTGTGGGTTGTAGACTCCGTCTCATGCTACCACTAGAGTGAAAGCACCGCCAGCATTCAAAAGTGACCAAAACATCAGCCAGGAAGCATAGGAACTGAGTGGTCTGTGGTCACCACCTGCAGAACCACTACTTTATTAGGGGTGTCTTGCTAATTGCCTATAATTTCCACCTGTTGTCTATTCCATTTGCACAACAGCATGTGAAATTTATTGTCAATCAGTGTTGCTTCCTAAGTGGACAGTTTGATTTCACAGAAGTGTGATTGACTTGGAGTTACATTGTGTTGTTTAAGTGGTCCCTTTATTTTTTTGAGCAGTATATATATATATATCTCTCTGATAGAGGGATCTTTGTTAACTCATGTTACAAAGTTTTAGAACTCACAGTTGATGCCAACATAGACCCGCCGAACCAAACAGCATATCTCTGCATGTGGTGAGTGATGACTTGCACGTCGACGGGTTTGGGCTGGCAAGAAAACATGAAACATGTCATTGAGCAAATAACACCTATGATTATGCTGGAAATTCAAAAATATGACATCATTTTGAACATTTTAGGAGCCACAACACCCATAAAGCTGTAGCATCCCTATAGAGTACATCAGCTGACTAGGTCAAATGTCAAATCGGTTCTCACCTTCAGCTTGCCACCGCTCAGTTCCTCACTGAGTTTCAGTCTGCCATCCACTGTCCTTTTCAGGTCCCTCTGCAGACGTCGGCCAAAGTCTCTGAACATAGTGGAGCCTCCAGAGAGCACAATGTTCTGCATAGCAACAGACAAGGTAAATAGACACTTGGAACCTCGACATACTCCTGAATAGATCACTTAGAAAGTCAAACATTTCATCCTCCTACTTAAACTCATAACTTCTGGATGGAGACAAGTCTCAGTATCTGGCCTAAGTATATAGTTTCAGTAAATCACGAGGACTGCTTTTCTATTGTCAAACGCAATGTTCTTGTCACCTGTCATGTGAAAGAAATAAAACAAACTTGAACTCCCCAGACGTACCTTATAGAGGGGACGTCTGACGTCAATAGGGCAGTTCTGAATGACTTCATCAACAACCTCGGAGATTGGTTGGGTGAAGTCGGGGTTGGCAAACTGGGGGAGGAGGAAAGTACAACACATACAGTACAACCAATGTTATTATGATACAATTAGAGCCGAGTGATTAACAGAAATGTCAGTTCAACTATTTGAATTCCAATTCGTTCAGTTTTTTCCCTGTGAGCTCAATGCCACATGTCTCACAGT
This sequence comes from Oncorhynchus nerka, assembly GCF_034236695.1. Lineage (NCBI taxonomy): Eukaryota > Metazoa > Chordata > Actinopteri > Salmoniformes > Salmonidae > Oncorhynchus > Oncorhynchus nerka. The sequence continues at coordinate 58,280,957 of NC_088400.1, read as the reverse complement.
ATCTCTAGAGATAAATCAGATCCAGCCTGAACTGTGCAATGTAGTTGTAGTTTCCAACAGGCCAATATTCTATATAGTTTAGCGCATTAAAATGTGGTAATTAGCTACAATGACCATAATCCATTGTGCATCTACTTGTCCAGTCTTTCTTTTAAGCTTGCTACTGAACAGAGAAGAGTGGTCGTGAGGTGACAGAGAGCAGCTGTTACTTTGCGAGGTACATCATATGACACCTGCCCGTTGAACATCGCATTCCAAAATCATAGGAATTAATATGGAATTGGTCCCCCCTTTGCTGCTATAACAGTCTCTACTCTTCAAGACTTTCCACTAGATGTTGAAACATTGCTGCAGGGTCTTGCTTCCATTCAGACACAAGCGCGTTAGTGAGGTCGGCACTAATGTTGGCTGATTAGGCCTGGCTCGAAGTCACCGTTCCAATTCATCCCAAAGGTGTTCGATGGGGTTGAAGTCAGGGCTCTGTGCAGGCCAGTCAGGTTTTTCCACACCGATCTCAAAAAAACATTTCTGTATGCACCTCGCTTTGTGCACGGGGATATTGTCATGCTGAAACAGGAAAGGGCCTTCCCCAAACTGTTGCCACAAAGTTGGAAGCACAGAATTGTCTAGAATGTCATTGTATGCTGTAGCGTTACGATTTCCCTTCACTGGACCTATGGGGCCTAGCCCGAACCATGAAAAACAGCCCCAGACCATTGCTTTTGGGCACGTAGCGCTCTCCTGGCATCCGCCAAACACAGATTTGTCTGTCGGACTGCCAGATAGTGAAGCCTGATTCATCACTACAGAGAACAAATTTACACTGCTCCAGAGTCCAAGGGCGGCGAGCTAGACTCTACTCCAGCCGACGCTTGGCATTGCGCATGGTGATCTTAGGCTTGTGTGCGGCTGCTCAGCCATCAAAACCCATTTCATGAAGCTCCCGACACAGTTATTGTGCCGACGTTGCTTCCAGAGGCAGTTTGGAACTCGGTAGTGAGTGTTGCAACCAAGGACAGATTAATTTCACACGCTATGCGCTTCTGCACTTGGCGGTCCCGTTCTGTGAGCTTGTGTGGCCTACCACTTCACGGCTGTGCCGTTGTTGCTCTTAGATGTTTCCACTTCTCAATAACAGCACTTACAGTTGACCGGCACAGCTCTAGCAGGGCAGAAATTTGACAAACTGACTAGTTGGAAAGGTGGCATCCTATGAGGGTGCCACATTGAAAGTCCCTGAGCTCTGCAGTAAGGACATTCTACTGCCAATGTTTGTCTATGGAGATTGCATGGCGGTGTGCTCAATTTTATACGTCAGCATTATTAATTTTATACACGTCAACTTTTATTAATTATTTTATTCTGTGTTGTTACAGTATTCAACCCACATAATGAACAACGCATTTCATGTTTTCAAAATAATATTGAAACCGAAATCTGTGATTATGTTTTAATAATCAAACCAAAATCACTCAGCACTAGATACAATACATTACATAACACAAGCACAACAATATATATTGAAAATCAATGGGATCATACCTCTGGGTGGAAGAAGATCTCGGGGCCGAGGAAGCGCTCGTAGCCCACGTCGATGGTGAACTCCTTCTTGCTGATGGAGTTGATGCCCGTGTACTGCTTGATCCACTTAGAGCCGTCCGTATCGTACTTGTTAAACTCTTTCACCAGGTCAGGGCAGACATAACTGAACCTTTCCTGGAACACAATATGGAACCATTATCAATTGTAAGTCATAACCGAGTGTACATAAGACACTGGGTAGATGCCAAAGAGTTAACAAGGAGTCATGATCTGTGACTGTACATATCTGGTCAATGGTGCAGCACTACTGACCTCTGCTGTTTAACCTGAGACATGCTCACAAATAATACAGGTAATAATTCCTTTGGTTTGTGAAGGGAACCAAAAAAGTTATAAATGTGCTGGTACCTTGATGGCTTTGGCTGTTTCCAATGACTGCTCTGGTGGGATGCCCACCTCCCGCTCTCTCAGCAGCTGCTGGGTGAAGTAGGTGATGTCTCGACCAGCGATGGGGATGTGCTTTATACAGCTACCGATGACGTAGCCTTCTGCCTGGAAGAAAAACACCGATTGACAACACAATCTATTATCACTCGTACAGTAACGTAACGTTACCATGTATGTGTTAGCAATAGTATATAGTTAGAATACATCCGAGTAGTGTTCAGTAGGGCACACTGTTCCAAACATTTACAGCAGATTAAGAAAATGTACTCTTGTTGGACAAGTTCAGGAAGTACCTCCCCGTTCCACTTTGTTTCAAAACGTTTGCTACCTACTAAACATGACCCAGTTCTAGTAAAGACTGTATGGAATGATGATCGAACGAATGCACCCACCACTGGGATGACGTGGGTGACCCCGTCACCGCTGTCAATCACCGTCCCCGTTAGGGTCCTCTCGCCCACTTGTCTGGAGGTCCATGAGGCTGCCAGCGCCAGGACCGCCTGAGGAGGAAAACACAGACCGTGTCACTTTCCACTAATGACGACAACCCGTATTCGCAAAGGAGTGCTAAATCTAGGATCAGTTTAGAATTTTAGATAACAAATCAATACAATTATATAGTCAGGGGAGTTCTGAACCTAGATCAGCACTCCTACTCCTTTTTGGAAAAGGGACCCAGAATTGAGATCCACCCAGGAGTTTCACGGACACCCTCATTTCCTCTGTGAAGTGTGTTGAGAGTTGTGATAATGCACTCAAAATCAAGTTTGACTTGACCCTTGAACATGACGAGGTGCAGGGAAGAGATTATATAGAACCAACCAAGAACAGAGAGGATTTACCTGTACAGCGATGTAAAGACCTGGAACGTTGAAGGACTCAAACATAATCTCTGCTGTGTACTCTCGGTTTTCAGGGGTATTCAGAGGAGGCTCGGTCTGTGGAAAAGTAAAGTACAAATCCCATAGGTTCCGGCTACTAAATAGCATACTTTCCACACTAACGTGCATGTTATGAACGTACCAAGAGGAAGTAGTGGTCTTCGGGCTCTGCCCGCAGATACTTGAAGATGACCTGTTCCATGAACCTCTCCATGAGATCCCAGTCATCCACGATCCCATGACGAATGGGCCACTGTTACAAGGGGAACAACCACACCCAACATATCTCCATTAGGCTACTCAGTTCTAACAGACTTTACATTTCAACTTTAAAAAGGGGCAATAACAAAGCGAACTCCCCGACACTGTTGTTTCGAGAAAAGCTGACTAATTGGGCTGAAGAAATTGAACCGTTCTAAAAATCCATAGATAGAGATAGGGTTGCAAAGACTGACCATCCAACATCGTAGTTTTCACAATGTTTTGTTTACAAACATCGGAGATGATAGATGATATTTTTCGGTTCTGATGGGATATGCCAGTTGAACTAAGCCCATGAGGCATATTAAAGTTATATTCTTCCAGAACTAATATCATTAAAGTCCAAAAACGTATGTAGCAACTGCAGACTTCCCCTTTAAGTAAACCTCCATCACTGGAAAATACAATGTACCTTTGTTGCATAATTTGGTTTGTCTATTGCCTCGTCACCGATGTAAAAGTCCAGATCGTCCACCCCCTTCGTCATCCTGCGCTGGGCTTGGTCTCCAACCTTGGCCGACTCTTTGATGGCAATACCTGAAGTTTAGGCAGATTCAACTCCATTAATCCTTAGTACCAGCCTACATATGATTAGGACATTGTTGATTGAAACATCATGACTTGAGGGTGCTGATAGGCAACGTTACACAGGTGAGCTGATTAAATCAAGCATAGGGAAAGCAAACTGCCTATGCTAAACATAAGAGAGGAAACTCAATGAGCGGCAGGCCTATTACTTTGATTTGTCTTGTAAAATCAGTAAACAAATAGCCACATTTGAAAGAGATACTGAATCTGCATGGGTTTTTCGGTTGCTCATTACAAAAAACAAGATTTCAGTCATGGGGGTGTTGTTCGATGTGGCGGTTACTGAGGTTTGTCCCTCCTGAGACACCGTAGGAATAAAGTCAGTATCACTTTCTCAAAATAGTCAGAATGAATTCAATTAAATTCAAATCAATTCAAAGGGCTTTCTTGGCATGGGAAACATGTTTACAATGCCAAAGCAAGTGAAATGGATAAACAATTAAAAATGAACAGTGAACATTATACGCACAAAAGTTTGAAAGGAATACAGACATTTCAAATGTCATAATATGGCTATGTACAGTGTTATATCGATGAGCAAATAATTAAAGTACAGAAGGGAAAATACACATAAATATGGGAGTGGTTTGGAATTCATAGTAACTCAAGAATTCTGTCTTTTTTTAAAAACGTTTTTGCCAAGGTGCTTTTAGTCGCACGTATTTACATCTAGCTAAGGTGTTTGGTGCAGTATTTCTCAAGTAAAATATTTTTGTGACGAGTTGTTCTATGTAAACAAAGTCCGATCTTCTGTGCTGCTGGGCAAGTCTCTCGCTGTCGGTGTTCTGCTATATAACTAGATATGTATCCCGTGGTATGGTTTAAATCAAAACCAAACCCATAAGTGTTTTGGACGATACTGACTTTATGACCAAATTTAACCTACTTTTGCTTTTTAGACAGTTTTATCACTGGAATAAATGTTTGATATGCCATTTTCAACCAGATCTGTTATTTTATGTTTTTAATTATTTTCACAACATTGAATAAATGAGGTAAGCTTTATCCAACAACTTTGAGTGCCAACCCATTACACCCCTTTGTTTTGTCTGAATGTACGTGTTTTACCCACCAGCTAAGCTTCTGGGAGAGCGCCATCACTCTTTTGATTTGAAAATACATTCGATACAGGACCTTCTAATCAGCAGGTTTTACATGGGTGGAGTTATGGCTTGCCTGGTGACATCACAAGACGGTAAATAAGTTACACCAATAACAAAAGAGAGTTACAAACCGCTTTGCCAATAACTGCTATTTTTTTCCATCCCCACTCAGACTCCTCCCAAACAGTCCTAGCAACATTACTGCTTGATAATTATAATATTTTGCTTAAAAGCCATTTGTTTCTTTTTAACCATTTTAATGGAAAGCTATTGCAGTAGGGTACTTAAATTGTACCCAGAAATGATTTGATGTTGATATAAAAACAGCTGCATTGGGCCTTTATCTAACTGCATAATGTAACTTCATTGACAAAGTTGAGATTTACCAAGAGCACTTTGGTTTCCTGGGCCCACACGTACATAAAATGTATGCACGCATGACTAAGTCAATTTTGATAAAAGTGTACTAAAATGGCATACATTATATATTATTATAATGTCGAACGATGAACATTGCTCGTTCAACTACTTCCTTGGAGCCTCTAAATGTTTAGGCCTACTTGTCATCCATCCAGGCTTCTAAAAGTGCACGTCATCAATCTACCGGCTACTTCAAGTCCACAGTCAGGTGGCCTTGGCAAGCTTGTCCGTTATTCTAGTCAGCAGGGGCACAAGGGGACTTCTGCTATGGAGCCATATCACTGAATATAGGCTGGACTAGCTTCCTTTCAAGCTGTGTCTGGACAGCTTTCAAGTACTGAGAACAAGTGAATAGGCGAAGATGATTGAAAATAGACAAAAATGGTTTGGATTGGTCACCGAGTAACTAGTCTACGGTCCTCTAACAAGCTAGCATTGCCATTTAGCGTCCACTGGATGACTCAATGCTAGAGGAAGGCGGCCAACTTCAAACTTTGTGGTTTTACATTTGTTGAATTAGGCGTGCTCGCCTACTTCCTTTGACCACTCCAATCAGATAAGAAAAACAGGAAGGACCGATACCAAAATGCTTTCAGCAGATTCATTTAACTAATGACCACACAGTATGTCCGCCTTATGAGTTAGCCAAATAATGGACTAAAGTAGCCTAAAGTTAATCCTAATAGACCAAGGACTTTCTATTTAAAGGGTAAATTGGCTCTGAAAGCCAAAACAGACAAATACTCCATCTAAACTTGAATCGAATTTCAATTGCGGTATGTTTCTGAAAACATAAATCCCTCTACTCTCATATCACGTCAAAATAATTTCACAAATGCAAGATGCACACTCACTGTATTAACACAGTTGCAGCAGACAGACATTTTCAGTGAAAACACATTTGTGGCATCCATCTTCCATTTACAACAGAATAACACTGTCCATCCAGGATGGACATTTTTCTTTGGCATCACCTTCCATTAAAATAATCACATACAGTCGAAGTCGGAAGTTTACATATACGTAGGTTGGAGACATTGAAACTAGTTTTTTGTTAACAAACTATAGTCTTGGCAAGTCGGTTAGGACATCTACTTTGTGCATGACACAAGTCATTTTTCCACCAATTGTTTACAGACAGATTAATTCCAGTGGTTTAGAAGTTTACATACACTAAGTTGCCTGTGCCTTTAAAGAGCTTGGAAAATTCTAGAAAATTATGTCATGGCTTTAGAAGCTTCTGATAGGCTAATTGACATCATTTGAGGCAATTGGAGGTGTACCTGTAGATGTATTTCAAGGCCTACCTTCAAACTCAGTGCCTCTTTGCTTGACATCATGGGAAAATCAGTCAAGACCTCAGATATAAAATTGTAGACCTCCACAAGTCTGGTTCATCCTTGGGAGCAATTTCCAAATGCTTGAAGGTACCACGTTCATCTGTACAAACAATAGTACGCAAGTTTAACCACCATGCGACCACGCAGCCATCATACCGCTCAGGAAGGAGATGCATTCCGTCTCCTAGAGATGAACGTACTTTGGTGCGAAAAGTGCAAATCAATCCCAGAACAACAGCAACGGACCTGATGAAGATGCTGGAGGAAACAGGTACAAAGGTATCTATATCCACAGTAAAACGAGTCCTATATCAACATAACCCGAAAGGCCGCTTAGCAAGGAAGAAGCCACTGCTCCAAAACCGCCATAGAAAAAGCCAGACTACGGTTTGCAACTGCACATGGGGACAAAGATCACACTTTTTTTGAGAAATGTCTTCTGGTCTGATGAAACAATAAACGAACTGTTTGGCCATAATGACCATCGTTATGTTTGGAGGAAAAAGGGGGAGGCTTGCAAGCCGAAGAAGACCATCCTAACCATGAAGCACAGGGGTGGCAGCATCATGTTGTGGGGGTGCTTTGCTGCAGGAGGGACTGGTGCACTTCACAAAATAGATGGCAGCATGAGGAAGGAAAACGATTTTGGATATATTGAATAAACATACCACGACATCAGTCAGGAAGTTAAAGCTTGGTCGCAAATAGGTCTTCCAAATGGACAATGACCCCAAGCATACTTCCAAAGTTGTGGCAAAAGGGCTTAAGGACAACAAAGTCAAGGTATTGGAGTGGCCATCACAAAGCCCTGACCTCAATCCTATAGAACATTTGTGGGCAGAACTGAAAAAGCAAGGCCTACAAAACTGACTCAGTTACACCAGCTCTTTCAGGAGGAATAGGCCAAAATTCACCCAACTTATTGTGGGAAGCTTGTGGAAGGCTACACGAAACGTTTGCCCCAAGTTAAACAATTTAAAGGCAATACTACCAAATACTAATTGAGTGTATGTAAACTTCTGACACACTGGGAATGTGATGAAAGAAATAAAAGCTATTCTGACATTTCATATTCTTAAAATAAAGTGGTGATCCTAACTGACCTAAGACAGGGTCTTTTTACTAGGATTAAGTGTCAAGAATTGTGAAAAACTGAGTTTAAATGTATTTGGCTAAGGTGAATGTAAACTTCCGACTTAAACTGTACATTCTCACATCATACACATTTAAACGAGTCAGTCCATCATGTTGCATACACTAACAGAGGACATTAATAGATTCACTCACAAACGACCACTTTCTCAACTGCACTAGATAGATAAGTACATAAACCGATACAATTTACTTTGCAATTAGTAGTCCAACAGTACAAGGAACAAATTAATGTTTGAACACGTTCTTCTTGGCCATGCGCATTCTGAAGTGCCGGACAGAGGGAAGCCTCTCGAACTGAGCGTGTAGAGGGTGGGAGGGGGTCGCCAACAAAAGCCAGTGCCTTCTTTTTGGTTGCCTTATAGAACAGAATGCTCAAATGTGCCTGTGGTCGACCAATTACTTTGCTGCCTGTGTTGACTATTCCGGTTAGTTTGCTTTTTCTCCTCACTCTCAGATTCCCATACCAGACTATCATATTGAATGTAAGGATGCAGGTGTTTGGAGACGCAGATAGCTATTTAGCACTTATTCTGTCCATTTTCCATAAACAAGCGCCTTAACATGGACATATCGCCGTGTGGAAACGCTAACCCTATTTTTATTATTTCTCGCTGATATGAAAGATAAGGTTCTTATGCTTCCAAAATCATACTGCAAGCGATGCGTGTTAATGTTCAGACCGAGCGTCGTGGCTCTTAACAAAACTCCTCAGTACAGTCCAATGACTCATGTGTAATGGAAAGGAACTGATTCTCATGACCAAGGACTACATATGAATAAACATGGTACATTATCATTAGAAGAGGGGTGGTTTTTGCCCTAACCCTACACAGGTGATTCAAATTATCGAAGCTTGATGATTAGTTGATTATTTGAATCAGCTGTTTAGTGCTCGGGCAAAAAAAACAAAATGTGCACAGAGTTTGGGGAACCGCTGCTGTGTGACACAAAAATACTTACATGAAGGAACAATAAACTGTGGCTCTGTGTTTCCAGCATATCCAATCTTTGTGTACCTACAACAAAAGCATTGCATGAGAAAGTTGTGGGTTATATAGATCCTAATGATGCATGATCTAAAGCAGTGGTTCACAACCTGGTGGTACTTATATATATATATATGGTCGTGAGACCATAGGCCTACTGGTAAAATGCACATAGGGGTACTCAGTCCGAGCAGTGAAATTTCAGTTGGTGGTACAGTAACCGAAAAAGGTTGGAAACCACTAATACGCTTCCATAAATTGAAACAGTCACGTAGACTCTGGTAAAATATTAAAGTCAATGCATACTAAAGTTACTAATGTAACGTTTAACGAGTGGGGAACCCTGATTGAAATGAGCTACTAGCAAGCTATCTTGTAATGCCTAAAATGGTTAACTAGCTATCTTGCTGGCTGGATTAAACGAAATTAAGCAAATTAAGGTTGTAGCTAGCTATCTTGATTGGTTTACTTTGCACGCCCAACATTTCTGCCCTGTCTGGGTGCATCTAGCTAAAGCCAATGAATCAGTTAGTTAGCTATTAGCATTAACACTTGCTACTTACCCTGTGCCACAGTCAACTACACAAGCCGGTAGACGTCCAGCCATGTTTTCCTAAATATCTACTGCAGAGTGCAATAGTGAATTGTTGCTTTAATCCAATGGGTCTTAAAGAAATGAAATTCGTTTGTTTTGGGTAGAGGGATAACCATTTATTTAGCTAGCTAGTTTAGAGGCGGAACCCTGAACCCGCAGAGTGAAGTTACCTCGGCAATCACCTGATGCGGAAGTTGAAAGCGGTTGACGCGACGCTGATCATAACGTTTGTTAAAGCATTTCTCATATCGCACTTTATCAGAAGAGTAAGCGAATGTACACGTTCTAATTGGAATGTAAACATATTAAACAATTATTCTCTATAATGTACCGATAGTTTGTATAGTAGCAGCAGAATAACTGTGTTCAGTCAATTCACGGACAGGATTCTGTGACGACTGATATGAGGGCAGTAAGACTATCTGAATATAATATCTTCTTTGAACATTGCATGACGCTATAGACGTCAATGACATTAAAATGCATTGTATCTATGCGTTAGATTGACCTTTTGGGTGAACATGAAAACCAAACTCTCTTCTCTCTATCCTAGAAGTAAACTGCATTAGTGATCAGTTTCACCCAAGACCATCTCCAAAGTTTCCATCATTTTCAGAGACCGAGTTAAAATCAGTTTCAAGTTGGATATTTGACAATAGCTTTCAAACCACTTGAGCCACAGACTCCAAATAAGTGTCATGATGTTGGAAAAATTGTGACTGTGACATATTGGTATGTTCCTTTGAATTGTATCAAGTTGACATTCAGTGATCCGTGCCCAGTGGGAACCTAGGCTTCTTCTGTCTGTTTTATGGTTCCGCAGCAAAACAATGGGCGTAGATGGTACTACCCACATCAGATATAGGCCTCCCTCCCCAGACAAGCTGGAGATACCTCTTCCCACTTCATAGGGCATGAGCCAGATCCATGCAATGCCAATGGGTTTAGTCTCTGCCTCAAGTCTAGTGAGCGTAGAGGAGACCTCCACACCTACAATGTGTGGGTCGGCAAGCACCGTACCTGGGGAGATCTACGAGAAGGGCCCGGCGCGTGTCCAGAGTTGCCGGACCCAACCCCCAACCATTCTGCCTTCGGCCCGCTGACAGACAGCACCCTGACGAACCCCCGCATGCAGCCCCTTGCGAGACCACGCACGAGAGACTACGAGATGGGCCGCACAATGACCTTCTAATGGTGGCGAGAGGAGGGCGGCGGATCGAGCCCCGCTTCGCACCCCAGCCAGACCGACCCAGCCCTTAGAGCCAATCCTTATCCCGAAGTTACAGATCTTTTTTTCCAACTTTCCGGCGCGCGTTATAACATGCCAGAGGCTGTTCGCCTTGGAGACCTGCTGCAGATATGGGTACCGCCCGGAGTGAGATTTACACCCTAAGGGCCAGGGAGAGCTCACCAGATGCCGCTGAAACCGCAATGCTTTCCAGGGCTTGGGCCCCTCTCTTGGGGCGAACCCATTCCAGGGCTCACTGCCCTTTACAGGCACCCATCTCCGCCAGTCCGTGGACATTCTGAAAGTAGTTTGAGGTCAGTAGGTCACATTACGTTTGAAAAAATGTTTGACAAATTTATGCAAAATCATGTGAGATGAAAATTGACAAACTAAAGGGTGTGCAATATAGAAGGGTAGTCAGTAGACATTCTGAACCTTGTTTGAAGTCAGTAGATCACATGACCAAGGAGCTATTGAAATGTTGAAAAATGAATGTAAAATCGTGTGAGATGAAAATTGATAAACAAAAGGGTGTGCAATATGTAGGCCCACAATTGTACATTCTGAACCTTGTTTGAGTCCAGTAGGTCACATGACCAAGGAACAATTGAAATTAGATTTTTTAAACATTTTATATAAAAATGTGTGAGATGAAAATGGACAAACTAAAGGGTGTGCAATATAGTAGGGTAGTCATTGGACATTCTCTATTGACATTTTACATTTTGAAATATTCATGTAAAATTGTGAGATGAAAATGGACAAACAAGGATGTGCAATGTGTAGGGCCACTGAGTGCACAGTCGTGGCCAAAAGTTTTGAGAATGACACAAATATACATTTTCACAAGTCTGCTGCCTCAGTTTGTATGATGGCAATTTGCATTGTTATGAAGAGTGATCAGATGAATTTCAATAATTGCAAAGTCCCTCTTTGCCATGCAAATGAACTCAATCCCCAAAAAACATTTCCACTGCATTTCAGCCCTGCCATAAAAGGACCAACTGACATCATGTCAGTGATTCTCTCGTTAACACAGGTGTGAGTGTTGACGGGGACAAGGCTGGAGATCACTCTGTCATGCTGATTGAGTTCAAATAACAAACTGGAAGCTTCAAAAGGCGGGTGGTGCTTGGAATCACTGTTCTTCCTCTGTCAGCCATGGTTACCTGCAAGGAAACACGTGCCGTCATCATTGCTTTGCACAAAAAGGGCTTCAAAGGGTAGGATATTGCTGCCAGTAAGATTGCACCTACAGTGCCTTGCGAAAGTATTCGGCCCCCTTGAACTTTGCGACCTTTTGCCACATTTCAGGTTTCAAACATAAAGATATAAAACGGTATTTTTTTTGTGAAGAATCAACAACAAGTGGGACACAGTCATGAAGTGGAACGACATTTATTGGATATTTCAAACTTTTTTAACAAATCAAAAACTGAAAAATTGGGCGTGCAAAATTATTCAGCCCCTTTACTTTCAGTGCAGCAAACTCTCTCCAGAAGTTCAGTGAGGATCTCTGAATGATCCAATGTTGACCTAAATGACTAATGATGATAAATACAATCCACCTGTGTGTAATCAAGTCTCCGTATAAATGCACCTGCACTGTGATAGTCTCAGAGGTCCGTTAAAAGCGCAGAGAGCATCATGAAGAACAAGGAACACACCAGGCAGGTCCGAGATGCTGTTGTGAAGAAGTTTAAAGCCGGATTTGGATACAAAAAGATTTCCCAAGCTTTAAACATCCCAAGGAGCACTGTGCAAGCGATAATATTGAAATGGAAGGAGTATCAGACCACTGCAAATCTACCAAGACCTGGCCGTCCCTCTAAACTTTCAGCTCATACAAGGAGAAGACTGATCAGAGATGCAGCCAAGAGGCCCATGATCACTCTGGATGAACTGCAGAGATCTACAGCTGAGGTGGGAGACTCTGTCCATAGGACAACAATCAGTCGTATATTGCACAAATCTGGCTTTTATGGAAGAGTGGCAAGAAGAAAGCCATTTCTTAAAGATATCCATAAAAAGTGTCGTTTAAAGTTTGCCACAAGCCACCTGGGAGACACACCAAACATGTGGAAGAAGGTGCTCTGGTCAGATGAAACCAAAATGGAACTTTTTGGCAACAATGCAAAACGTTATGTTTGGCGTAAAAGCAACACAGCTCATCACCCTGAACACACCATCCCCACTGTCAAACATGGTGGTGGCAGCATCATGGTTTGGGCCTGCTTTTCTTCAGCAGGGACAGGGAAGATGGTTAAAATTGATGGGAAGATGGATGGAGCCAAATACAGGACCATTCTGGAAGAAAACCTGATTGAGTCTGCAAAAGACCTGAGACTGGGACGGAGATTTGTCTTCCAACAAGACAATGATCCAAAACATAAAGCAAAATCTACAATGGAATGGTTCAAAAATAAACATATCCAGGTGTTAGAATGGCCAAGTCAAAGTCCAGACCTGAATCCAATCGAGAATCTGTGGAAAGAACTGAAAGCTGCTGTTCACAAATGCTCTCCATCCAACCTCACTGAGCTCGAGCTGTTTTGCAAGGAGGAATGGGAAAAAATGTCAGTCTCTCGATGTGCAAAACTGATAGAGACATACCCCAAGCGACTTACAGCTGTAATCGCAGCAAAAGGTGGTGCTACAAAGTATTAACTTAAGGGGGCTGAATAATTTTGCACGCCCAATTTTTCAGTTTTTGATTTGTTAAAAAAGTTTGAAATATCCAATAAATGTCGTTCCACTTCATGATTGTGTCCCACTTGTTGTTGATTCTTCACAAAAAAATACAGTTTTATATCTTTATGTTTGAAGCCTGAAATGTTTGAAGCCAAAAAGTCGCAAAGTTCAAGGGGGGCGAATACTTTCGCAAGGCACTGTAAATCAACCATTTATCGGGTCATCAAGAACTTCAAGGAGAGCGGTTCAATTGTTGTGAAGAAGGTTTCAGGACGCCCAAGAAAGTCCCGCAAGCTCCAGGACGTCTCCTAAAGTTGATTCAGTTGCGGGATCGGGACATTACCAGTACAGAGCTTGCTCAGGAATGGCAGCAGGCAGGTGTGAGTGCATCTGCACGCACAGTGAGGTGAAGACTTTTGGAGGATGGCCTGGTGTCAACACAGTAAAGGGATGGTTTCTCCCACTGACTGGAGACTGGAGAGGGCCGTTTGAACAAGAAGAGAAAGCTGAGGGCTTTGGGAGGATACAGGGAGTGAGGGACCACCGACGTGAGCGATGGATGACTCTTCCTGGAGAGAAATAAGGCAATGTTCTATAAAGCTCAAGGATTGGATCTAGTGGAGCCGCAAGATGGTCCTCCATGATGGATCCAGCTTTAAGCCCCAGAGCTCTCTCAGCTAATATATCTTCTTTATCAGTGGTCTTCCATTCCATGTGGTCATGGTGGAAGGGAATACAATCCTCATTGGCTGGTTGATGGGAGGTAAATCAATGATATCATCTTTAAACAGAGCAGATCGGTGGAGATGGTTTTTGTGGGGGCTGCAGTAGCCTATAGCTTCGAGGGACACATAGCTCTGAAAAACCGAAGTAAAGAAAGATTCAGGTTGGATAGTCGACGGCTATTCGCCTGTACTTTTCCTTACGTCCACCAAGAGCAGTTAGTGATCGTAAGCATAGTGACAAATTAAACATTTTAAATTTCAACTCTTTAACCACTATTCCTAAAACTTTCAAACTGATTCTAGCTAACCTGATGGCATAGACACACATTTTGTCGATTTAAATTTCACAATTATTTATTAACATTTTTTAATTTCAAAAGCTCCTTGGTCGTGTGACCTGACTTCCAACAAAGTTCAGAATGTACAGTCATGGCCAAAAGTTGAGAATGACACAAATATTAATTTCCACAAAGTTTGCTGTTTCAATGTCTTCAGATATTTTTTCAGATGTTACTATGGAATACTGAAGTATAATTACAAGCATTTCACAAGTGTCAAAGGCTTTTATTGACAATTACATGAAGTTGATGCAAAGAGTCAATATTTGTAGTGTTGACCCTTCTTTTTCAAGACCACTGCAATCCGCCCTTGTCACGGTTTTCATATGGTGAAGGAGAGTCGGACCAAACTGCAGAGTGTCGATTGCGATTCATCTTTATTAAACAAACGTAAAACACGACAAAACACTAACAATAAACGAAACGAAACCGAAAACAGCCTATACATGTGTCTACTAACCTCTAACAAGGACATCAAGACACTCAGGACAATCACCCACAATACAACCAAAGAATATGGCTGCCTAAATATGGTTCCCAATCAGAGACAACGATAAACACCTGCCTCTGATTGAGAACCACTTCAGACAGCCATAGACTTTCCTAGAACACCCTACTAAGTTACAATCCCACTAACATACACACCAAAACCCCCAGACAAAACACACCACAATACAAAAACTCCATGCCACACCCTGGCCTGACCCAATACATGAAGAAAAACACAAAATACTTAGACCAGGGCGTGACAGCCCTGGCATGCTGTCAATTAACTTCTGGGCCACATCCTGACTGATGGCAGCCCATTCTTGCATAATCAATGCTTGGAGTTTGTCAGAATTTGTGGGGTTTTGTTTGTCCACCCGCCTCTGAGGATTGACCACAAGTTCTCAATGGGATTAAGGTCTGGGGAGTTTCCTGGCCATGAACCCAAAATATTGATGTTTTTTCCCCTAGCCACTTAGTTATCACTTTTTCCTTATGGCAAGGTGCTCCATCGTGCTGGAAAAGGCATTGTCTGTCACCAAACTGTTCGTGGATGGTTGGGAGAAGTTGCTCTCGGAGGATGTGTTGGTACCATTCTTTATTCATGGCTGTGTTCTTAGGCAAAATTGTGAGTGAGCCCACTCTCTTGGCTGAGAAGGAACCCCACACATGAATGGTCTCAAGATGCTTTACTGTTGGCATGACACAGGACTGATGGTGGCGCTCACCTTGTCTTCTCCGGACAAGCTTCTTTTCCAGATTCCCCAATCAATTGGAAAGGGATTCATCAGAGAAAATGACTTTACCCTAGTCCTCAGCAGTCCAATCCCTGTACCTTTTTCAGAATATCAGTCTGTCCCTGATGTTTTTCCTGGAGAGAAGTGGCTTCTTTGCTGCCCTTCTTGACATTAGGATGGGATAAGGAAAAGCTGACAAATAAATACAGTTTAGCTGAGAAACCTTTCAAAGGTACATTTGATTCCAGTCATTTAATATGAAATGTATAGTGCCGGAGTTACTGTATTTGAAGGACTGCTATAAGAAAGAGGATGCATACAGTAAATTATTATACTTGGGGTATATTGCTATTTCACCAGTAGGTGGCAATATGCATTTGACAGTACAATGCACAGTCAGTACCAATAGAAAGTACAAACCCTGTTTTCACATACGTTTTTTGTGGGATTGAAATAGAAATTGTACCTTTTTTTTACGTTGATCTACACAAGATATATACATGCGTATATACATATATATTTCTATATTTTTTTTTTTACAAATGAATAACAATTAAATAACTCAAATATAGTCGTTGCATAAGTATTTGCCCCGTTTGTTTAGGCAAGCCTAAATTATTTCAGAAGTAAATTTGGCTTAAGAAATCACAAATCATGTTATCTTATCCGCCCCTAAGGGGGTGGGTGGGCAGAGGGGGGTCATGTCACACCCTAATCTGTTTCACCTTACTTGTGCTTGTCTCCACCCCCCACCAAGTGTCTCCTATTCTTCTCCATTATCCCCTGTGTATTTATACCTGCGTTTTCTGTTTGCCTGTTTGTCTCTTGCCAGTTCGTCTTGTTTTGTCAGGTCTTTTCAGTGTGTTTCCCGTTTCTCCAGTTCTTGTCTTCTAGTCTTCCCGGTTCTGACCTTTCTGCCTGTCCTGAGCCTGCCTGCCATTCTGTCCCTGATTGACTCTGCCTTGGATTTACAAACCTCTGCCTGTCCTGAGCCTGCCTGCCATTCTGTCCCTGATTGACTCTGCCTTGGATTTACAAACCTCTGCCTGTCCTGAGCCTGCCTGCCATTCTCTCCCTGATTGACTCTGCCTTGGATTTACAAACCTCTGCCTGTCCTGAGCCTGCCTGCCATTCTGTCCCTGATTGACTCTGCCTTGGATTTACAAACCTCTGCCTGTCCTGAGCCTGCCTGCCATTCTGTCCCTGATTGACTCTGCCTTGGATTTACAAACCTCTGCCTGTCCTGAGCCTGTCTGCCATTCTGTCCCTGATTGACTCTGCCTTGGATTTACAAACCTCTGCCTGCCCTTGACCTGCCCTTTGCCTGCCCGTTGTTATAATACATATTCTGAGAACCAAACTATCTGCCTCCTGTGTCTGCATCCTGGTCATATCCTGAGTCATGATAGTTGTTCATTATTTGGACCTTCCTATCTACCATATACTCCATCTAAACGTGAATCGATTCTCAATTGCGGTACAGTTAAAATACTTCTCCTGGACATTATCATTC
This sequence comes from Oncorhynchus nerka, assembly GCF_034236695.1. Lineage (NCBI taxonomy): Eukaryota > Metazoa > Chordata > Actinopteri > Salmoniformes > Salmonidae > Oncorhynchus > Oncorhynchus nerka. Next base: position 58,263,921 of record NC_088400.1, on the reverse strand, counting down.
ACCTGTTGATAAGACAAGACGTGATAAAAAAAAGAAGCTTTTTTTTGCTAATGTATGAAAGGGGTCCCTGGGTCTCTGATTTGCTTGGGAGGGGTTCCCTGGTCAAGAAAAAGGTTGAAGACCCCAGTTATAGAAAGAGAGGATGAATACCAATCCAATCATTGCACAGGACCTGGACAGAAATATTCACTAAATATACAAAAGTATGTGGACACACCATTCAAATGAGTGGATTTGACTATTTCAGCTACACCCGTTGCTGGCAGTTGTATAAAATCTAGCACACAGCCATCCAATCTCCATAGACAAACATTGGCAGTAGAATGGCCTTACTGAAGAGCTCAGTGACTCAACGTGGCACCATCAAAGGATGCAACCTCTCTAACAAGTCAGTTCGTCAAATGTCTGCCCTGCTAGAGCTGCCCGGTCAACTGTAAGTACTGTTATTGTGAAGTGAAAATGTCTAGGAGCAACACCAGCTCAGCCGCGAAGTGGTAGGCCACACAAACTCACAGAACGGGACCACCAAGTGCTGAAGCGCATAGCTTGTAAAAATCACCTGTCTTCGATTGAAACACACAGTACAGAGTTCCAAACTGCCTCTGGAAGTAACGTCAGCAAAAAAACTGTTCGGAGGGAGCTTCATGAAATGGTTTTCCATGGCCGAGCAGCCGTGCCAAGCTTAAGATCTCTGTGCGCAATGCCAAGCGTCGCCTGGAGTGGTGTAAAGCTTACCCGCCATTGGACTCTGGAGCAGTGGAAACGCGTTCTCTGGAGTGATGAATCACGCTTCACAATCTGGCAGTCCGAAGCGTGATTCTTCACTTCAGAGAACGCGTTTGCATTTGGGAATCTGGGTTTGGCGGAAGCCAGGAGAATGCTACCTGCCCGAATGCAACTAAACCCGTTTGTTTAGTTGCTGTTGACTTAGTTGCTGTTGTCAAAATCTGTGCATGAGAAAATAAATGCAACTCCCTTTTACTCCCTTGAGGTGATGGATTCAAGCTCTTTTTGTCATGTCTACTCCCGCTCGATGTCACCGGTCTACTAACTTACGGTCCTGGCAACACATTATTATGCACACCTGGCAACTGAGGTAAAGTTGGTTTTATATTCACACATTCAACAGACATCCAACAGACATTCGCCAAAAGCCATTTATAAATGTAAAAATCTATAACTAATTCACTGTTTGTCACAGAATCATGGGAATAGATGTGATTTATTCTATAAATGTCTAGCATACATTTACAACCTTTGTTTTGAGTAGAAATTCCAGTTTTGACTTGATAGAAATACATCAAATCTATAAAAATGCCATTTAATGCGGTATAAATCAATAACTAATTCACTGTTTGTCACAAACATCAAACTGTGTATGATTTATTCCATAAATGTCTAGCATACTTTTACAACCTTTGTTTTGAGGAAAGATGTCTGTTTTGATTTTAAAGAAATGCATAAAATCTACAAAATGCCATTTGAAGCGGTATAAATCAATAACTAATTCACTTTTTGTCACAGAAACATCAAACTAGGTATGATTTATTCTTTAAATGTCTAGTATACTTTTACAACCTTTGCTTTGAGTAGAAATTCCAGTTTTGACTTGATAGAAATACATAAAATCTCAAATATTGCATTTGAAGATGAAGAAATCAATAACTAATTCAGTGATTGTCGCAGAAAAAAAGTGAAAATATGCATTTATTTGCAATAACTTTAAAGAAATGTTCATTTTAAGTGCAATTTGTTCTATATGAAGTTAGACCATGTTTACATACACTTGTACAATGTTTACAATCTTAAATGGTATGCCAAATCAATGTTTGCATTTTTAGTGCAACAGTTCCACATTTTAAAATAGTTACATGGCACAACAGTAATTTATTTATACACCTCTAATCTAACAGCAAAGAGGCCCCTTCCAATCATTTTCTATTTTGGTTTTGTTGAAGTCCTTCTTTGTCATCCCCAGACAAGCTGAATGGTACCATCTCTGGCACACAGAGCATTCTATCTGCAGTATTAAAAACATAAAACAGGGTTATGTTTATTTACATGTGAATTACAGTTCTGGAATACCCAAATTCTGTTACATGCTTTTGCAATTAGGAACATTTTCAAATTTAATTTGATTTAAAAAAAATTGGATTGCTCAATTTCTAAATTGACTTTAAATGACATGCATTTGCTCACAACCCTGACAGAAGCACACATAACTGAGGTGTTAATCATCGTTGAGTATTCAGGCAATATAAATCATATAGTATTAAAAGAATACATTGTAGATATCACAAACAACTCGGTTTGAGCAGTGTCTGTCTGTTATACGTTTGATCAGTGGGTATAATGGTAAATCTGATCCCCAAGGTTCTCATAGGCTCACTTGGATATATAGAGTTGGAGGTAAAGAAAACAATATGAAACCAGGACATTAAAACACTGGCAGAATTCTTTCATCCACATCCATTCACACAAAATGTATTTAAAAGTAGAAATACCCTTCTAAGACCACTGTCTTTCTGTATGTTTTCAAATGTTTTCAAATGGTTCTTTCTTCAAGTAATGGGAATTTAAAGGGATATGGTAATACCTATGTTGGTGATGTAGGTAGTACTAGGCAGGTAGACTAGTGGTCAGAGCATTGGACTAGTAACCGAAAGGTTGCTGGATCAAATCCCTGAGCCGACAAGGTAAAAAACTGTCGTTCTGCCCCTGAACAAGGCCGATAACCCACTGTTCCTAGGCATTGAAAATAAGAATTTGTTCTTAACTGACTTGCCTAGTAAAATAATGGGTAGTAGTTGCACACCTCCCTGCTGAATTATTATGTAGAGCTGATTTGGACCAGTCTCCACTGTGGAATGTCCATGTTGATCCTCTTGATCCATCCACCTGTCTTCTTTGTTAGTCAGGCCTGACCCCTTCATCCCGTAGTTTTTTCCTATAATCTATTTTAATATGACTAAAGATGCAGAATTTTCTGCCAGGCCCCTTCTAATAGGGTTTAACAGACTCATTAGAACTTTGACCACAAGCCCTCTAGATGGACTACATGCCCTCTATCAAATCAATCAATTTCCTCACAACAAAGGTTGTAAAAGTATGCTAGACATTTATAGACTACATCATACCTAGTTTGATGTTTCTTTGACAAACGGTGAATAAGTTATTGATTTATGCCGCTTTAAATGGCATCTTATAGATGATGTATTTCTATAAAATCAAAACTGGAATTTTTACCCGCAACAAATATTATAAAAATATGCTAGACATTTATAGAACAAGTCATACCAGGTTTGATGTTTATATGAAAAACGGTGAATTAGTTATTGATTTTTACATTTTTAAATGGCTTTTGGGGAATGTCTGTTGAATGTCCGAATGTGTGAATATAAAAACAACTTTACCTTGGTCACCTGGCAACCATTATTACGCACACATGCGCCCCATCATCTGTCACACCCGGACTTCATTACTACCTTGATGACTTACCATTTATCTAGCACTCTGTTCCATCAGTCATCAGGTAGTATTGTTTATGTTTCCTTGTTCGCCACGGCTCTTGTGTTTGTTCGTTGTTATTAAACTCACACTGCACTTTTCTGACTCCCTGCGTTTACGTTACACTTTTGCAAAACACATGTCAAACGTTGGTTTCACTTTTGTTTTAAAGATAGCCAGGCCAAAGGACAAACGCATGAATATGAAAAATGTCAATATATGTGGAGGGGAACAAGATCAAAATGCTGTAGGCATCGTTTCCTGATTTATAATATTTATGTTTATTTGAGGTTTTGGGACTATGTACTACTCCATGATGATAACATAATGCAATCTGAAGTGACTGTTGTGAATCTGATGCAACAAAGTTATTTATTCCATTTAAATATCATAAAGGGGACTTCAGGTGTGGGAAGTTGGATGAGATACCTAAAGTAAACCTAACAGCAACATTCACATAAGACAATAGCAATACCACTCAATACCTAGGTGACTCGTTTTTGTCTGCATCAAGTGCAACAGAATCCATTATTTGTGGGTGACAAACTAACCTGTGACAGTCAATCTGGAGGAGCTCATGAAAATGCTCACTAGTGACAGAGCGAAGCACCTGTAGAGCAAACTCCTGGTCAAGATGAATCACCTTCCAATGGGTCAACAGAGGCACACGGATGGAAGTCATACACCTGAAAATACATTTTGTGGGAAGAGAGGTTATACTGCAGGTTGTGATAACTAAACAATGGAATATTGAGGGAATACTGTATACTCACCATACCACATGGAATATGTGTGATATTGCATGTTTTGTATGTACTGTAAGTGCTCATATCCACAGCATCACAAATACAATACATATAGTACCAGTCAAAAGTTTGGACACACCTACTCATTCAATATTTTTTTTTTTAAAGTACTATTTTCTACATTGCAGAATAATAGTGAGGACATCAAAACTATGAAATAACACATATGGAATCATGTAGTAACCAAAAAAGTGTTAAACAAATCAAAATATATTTATATTTGAGATTCTTCAAAGTAGCCACCCTTTGCCTTGATGGCAGCTTTGCACACTCTTGGCATTCTCTCAACCAACTTCATGAGGTTTGTCACCTAGAACACATTTCAATTAACAGGTGTGCCTTCTTTCCTTCTTAATGCGTTTGAGCCAATCAGTTGTGTTGTCCACCATTACTTTAAGACATGTAGGTCAATCAATACGGAAGATGTCAAGAACTTTGAAAGTTTCTTCAAGTGCAGTCGCAAAAACCATCAAGCGCTATGATGAAGCTGGCTCTCATGATGACTGCCACAGGAAAGGAAGACCCAAAGTTGCCTCTGCAGCTCCAAATTTGAGATTTTTGGTTCCAACCACCGTGTCTTTGTGAGACGAAGAGTAGATGAATGGATGATCTCCGCATGTGTGGTTCCAACCACCATGAAGCATGGAGGAGGAGGTGTGGGGGTGCTCTGCTGGTGACACTGTGATTTATTTAGAATTCAAGGCACACTTAATGAGCATGGCTACCACAGCATTCTGCAGCGATATGCCATCTCATCTGGTTGGGACTTAGTGGGACTATCATTTGTTTTTCAACAGGACAATGACCCAACACACCTCCAGGCTGTGCAAGGGCTGTTTGACTAAGTAGGAGAGTGATGGAGTGGTGCATCACAATCAACACAACCTAAACCCAATTAAGATGGTTTGGGATAAGTTGGACCGCAGAGTGAAGGAAACGCAGCCAACAAGTGCTCCGCATATGTGGGAAGTCCTTCAAGACTGTTGGAAAAGCATTCCAGGTGAAGCTGGTTGAGATAATGCCAAGAGTGTGCAAAGCTGTCATCAAGGCAAAGGGTAGCTACTTTGAAGAATCTCAAATATATTTTGACTGGTACTGTACATGTTACACTAATGAAAAACAAGAAATTACATCAGTAAAATGGCTGATTTTTTTTCATTGTCATCTAATCAAATGTGTTATTTCAGTCTATAGTCAGGGGTCTATCAATTCTGAATCCTGGGACAGTTAAATGTTTTACTCTGAAAAAGTGAGAATCTGTTTATGATTATCCCAAACTTGTAAAAAAACTTTTGAGACATCACATCTTCCTTTAGAAGATAAATGACTGGACTAGATTAACGCGAGCCACAAATGACACCTTATTCTCTATGGGCTCTTGTGTAAAGTTTTGCACTAGATTGGTAATATAGTGCCATTTGGGACGAACACTAGATTAACTTTACAAGACATCCATTTCCATCACTGCATGTCTCCATCTATAAAGCATTACTATTGGATTCCACGCTTCTATTTTAATCAGTGTAAAACGACAGGACATTGCACCAAGGGTTCTCTCGACCAACATTATTGTGATTAATACAGTCTATTTTATCTTCTGGCTTTCTTCTGGTGACTTGATGTATTTAGTGTAGGCCCCAAGGCTTGTTAATGCTTTCCCATTGCCTAATGATATAGATCCTCTTTTGCTCCCATCCCTAACAACACAGATGAATCGATCAAAACAGATTTGTTATTAAGTTTCGTTTTCTTTATTAGCTCCCTTGAGAAAAAGATAAGTTGAGACACTTTTAAAAAAAATATTTCCCATCAGATCACTTTAGAGTGGGAGAGAAAACGAACATTTACTTTCGTCAATTAGCTGGTTTTGATCAGCCTGGCTGTGTAGTTGATCCTCATATCTTGGAACGTTTAGACATAACTCAGGATGTCTGAGAGCACAAAGCAATCGAGGCAAAGACACTATCGTGTATAATGCACACCCGTTTTTCCGTGGTAAATGAACACCACATGCAGGCACATGCTATGTCCTATAGGTCTCTACCTGCGTAGAGCACATGCTCCTTTTCATTGACGTTCCAGTCTCTAAAGTGTCCTTTTGTTTTGGGTTTTAAAAAAAAAATATATATATATATATATATACAGCTTAGTCGTTGTGGCTCTGAACACACTGCCCGCCAGCCGTCGTTAAATTTTCATTAAATATGTGGCATTTTATTAGCCATTCAGATGTGGTCATATTTTGCTCTTATGTAACTAAATCATCAAAGACATAACTGCTCAACGAGTCGGTGACCACGGTTACAAATGTTTCTTTTTAGGTGTCCTTTTGTTTTGAGCACCTGCCCCCCAGAAGTTCTGTGCATTGCCCTGACCGTGCATGTATGCAACAGAATGTACACTGCTCAAAAAAATAAAGGGAACACTAAAATAACACATCCTAGATCTGAATGAATGAAATGTTCTTCTTAAATAGTTTTTTCTTTACATAGTTGAATGTGCTGACAACAAAATCACACAAAAATGATCAATGGAAATCAAATTTATCAACCCATGGAGGTCTGGATTTGGAGTCACACTCACAATTAAAGTGGAAAACCACACTACAGGCTGATCCAACTTTGATGTAATGTCCTTAAAACAAGTCAAAATGAGGCTCAGTAGTGTGTGTGGCCTCCACGTGCCTGTATGACCTCCCTACAACGCCTGGGCATGCTCCTGATGAGGTGGCGGATGGTCTCCTGAGGGATCTCCTCCCAGACGTGGACTAAAGCATCCGCCAACTCCTGGACAGTCTGTGGTGCAACGTGGCGTTGGTGGATGAAGGGAGGCATGATGTCCCAGATGTGCTCAACATTGTGTTGTTTAAGTGTTCCCTTTATTTTTTTGAGCAGTGTATTTGTGATGCCATTTAATTGTTTAAGTCTGCTGCTGAAGCCTGGTACCCCCCCCCACATGTGAAATGATAACTCAGATCAATCACATTGAAACTCTGGCTCCAAAATAATCCTATCAAGTCAGTATTAGAAGTCGGGTGATTACGATGCCCCTAGGGTTTTGGACCCACCTCCTCTACCCCATCCCAAAAACATAATAACTACCTTGTACACGATCCTTCCCAAAATATGAATACTTTTGCCATCCTGGCTAACATACTTACAAAGTAAACAAATCAAACATGAGTTTAAGTCCCTCATCAACTAGAGTGTTTCAACCAGCACCCCCTAATATGCCTATGTTTGCACAAACATCATTAGGGCCGAAGCAGAGGTAGCCCTATTATTTCTAATAATCATAAACAGTCTTTTTGCTGTTTCTTAACCCCCTGGAGGTCTGTAGTCTGCAGTTAGTACCCCCTCTTCTCCTACTATCTCAATCCTTTGGCTCTCTCCTTTTCCATACAGCCTCTCTGCTTAATAGCGCTGTCTGTCGCCAACACTTTTTCTGCTGCAGGGTGCAGTTGCCACTGCTTTAATGATCCTGTTCGAGAAGGTACCGGAACGTCCGCTTTCCCTGTGTTCAGCACTGTGGTTTCTCTGTGATCTTGTGCATCTAACCGCATGCTTTTATCCCACCGGCTGTATGAAGAGTACATACTAGCTTTCCGACTCACATGTACCTCCTCCTATGAGTTTGTGTGCGTTTACTCGAAATATTACTCCCGGGACTTATTAACACTGTAAATGTGCTGTTGGTCCATCATTGCGCAATCAAATGGGAAGCACGTAAACCTCACTTCAGACATGGATGACAGTTGATGTGAATGAGAGTGGACGCTCGTTGTTACCATCGTATTCCTAAAGGAGAGTAGATAACAACAAGAAAAATGGTGGCGGTGAAAGACGTCTCCACCCCCCCCCCCCCCCCCAAGCACATCATCTAAAAGCTCCTGAGTTTAATGAGGCATTAATGCTAGTCGAACGTACCAGGCAGAAACAGAGACCTCAAGGCCCAGGACAGCTCACAGGAAGCCAAGGTTTTTGTTGGGAACACGTGCCAGGTGTTTGCCGATACACCTGGAGCCTTCCATGCATTGATTTTATATCTCTGCGGGGATGACTATACGTTGGGGCACCATTGCCCTTGCCAGAGCTTGTAAATGAACCATGGGGCTTTATGTCTCACTGAAGGGGCTTTTAGGCCTGGTGAATCAGCATTCGATGAGAGACTGACAGACAATGTCATTTTGGCTGCATTTACACAGGCAGTCCAATTTTAATATTTTTTTCCACTAATTGGTGTTTTGATCAGTCACATTAGCCCATTCATTTAACATATTTGTCAGAGCTGACTGATTGGACAATAGGCCAATTACACACAAAAAAATCTAAACTCAGCCTTAGAGAGACGCATAGAATCGGTTTCTAAATCCCTTATGCCTACAGCAGCCCCTTCTGAAATGCACGTTATCTTGTTTAACGCCTAAAACTATTTTCCTAAAAAGTTTATTTGTTGAGAAGCCATAACAATCACATCTTCAATGTGTTCTAGTGTAATTGTATTCCCCTCCAAGACGCCTGAAAAAAGCAGCAAGACATTGTGAGAAACAGTGTAGAGTGCCATTAGAGAGGAGGTTTTCAATCATGGCCTCTTTGTATTCATACCGCTCTCTAGGTGTTTTTATTCATGAGTTTTAAATTGTGATCTCTTATTTTCTTTGCCTTTATCAGGTCAGAATGAAAACCAGCAGTGACTATCTCTAAAGTGGGCATTCTGGGCTTTTGTCTATGATATTAGAAACCTGCACACAGAGATATTGCTAACTCCAGGAGAAGCCCAATCATTCTCGCAGAGGACACATCAGACTTTCTGCTGACTGTTGACCAACAACAACTTATTTCGCTGACATTTTCCACCAGCCTTGTTATAACATTTATGTCAACTATACTTCGTTCTCCTCTTTTGTATGAGGAGCCAGTCTGGCCCTCTCTCCCCAGACAGATGCGTAGTGGGAGAAAGCCAAAGGCTCCATTTTGTAAACAAATGTTGCACTTGCAATGTTTTTGAAATGCACCATCAAGGTATATTTGAAGACATCTGATAGAATATCACTCTATTGCTTCGAGACACATCCGTCTGTGTTGCCTGGAAATGGCAGAACCGTGCTATGTAAAAGGAAGAGTGTTGCGTAAGACTTGCTCACTGCCTACATTATGACTCCACTGGGCTGTTTGTCTCTGCACACACCAAGAAGACAGAGGACGACCCTGACACAGCTGATCTCTCGTACACACGCATTTGAGCTGTATCACCGTCAAAGGTCTAATCGATAGTTTCTTATACTATGGAGAAACCCACATACTGCACCATCCTCTACTTTCTTTCCTGCCTGAAGCAAATGATCGTTTTGCTTGTTAGCACCTGCTTGTTCGTGCCTGACTGCAGTGAAACGTGTACTTCCACGTGTATGAATGAATGGCAAGAAGCAGCTTGGTTATAATTGGCCTCTGCACCGAACTCCTTATTGATTTTCATAGCATGATAATTGAAGGTGGTGACAATGTAAAGTGAATGATCGTGTGGTACGCAAAGTGGACGGCAGAAAGTAGCATGAAACAGAGATTTAGTCCCTCACCTACTGTGGGGGAGAATGTAGCATCTTGGGTGTGAGAAATGTGCATGACAAATGGAATGAATTATTGTTGTTAAATGGACAGATATTATAATGGTAACACTAGTTTGTTCAAGGCTAAACAGCGAAACAGTGACAATGTTCTGAAGACCTGGTTAATAAGTGGTCACGAATGGGTCGTCATATTCCAACACAATTATAGTTGTCATTAGAGAAACCGAATAATGTAATCTTTGAGAGAAAAATCTCAAATGAAGGTCTATTGCATTAGTATGGTCTGTAATAATGGAATTACAACAGTTGGTGGTCATTGGAAATTGGGAGTGGCAGGATTATAATGAAACAGGTGCGTGGGTGGATGCTTTGTCCATTTACAGTTGAAGTCGGAAGTTTTTCAACCACTCCACAAATTTCTTGTTAACAAACTATAGTTTTGGCAAGTCGGTTAGGACATCTACTCTGTGTGTGACACAGGTAATTTTTCCAACAATTGTTAACCGACAGATTATTTCACTTATAATTCACTGTATCACAATTCCAGTCGGTCAGAAGTTTACATACACTAAGTTGACTGTGCCTTTAAACAGCTTGGAAAATTCCAGAAAATGATGTCATGACTTAATTCTGATAGGCTAATTGACATCATTTGAGTCAACTGGAGTTGTACCTGTGGATGTGTGAAGGATTACCTTCAATCTCAGTGCCTCTTTGCTTGACATAATGGTGAAATTATGTAGATATATTGAAGCAACATCTCAAGATATCAGTCAGGAAGTTAACGCTTGGTTGCAAATGGGTCTTCCAAATGGACAATGACCCCAAGTATACTTCCACATTTGTGGCAAAATGGCTTAAGGACAACAAAGTCAAGGTATTGGAGTGGCCATCACAAAGCCCTGACCTCAATCCTATAGAACATTTGTGGGCAGAACTGAAAAAGCGTGTGCGAGCAAGGAGGCCCACAAACCTGACTCAGTTACACCAGCTCTGTCAGGAGGAATGGGCCAAAATTCACCCAACTTATTGTGGGAAGCTTGTGATAGGCTACCTGAAACGTTTGCCCCGAGTTAAACAATTTAAAGGCAATGCTACCAAATACTAATTGAGTGTATGTAATCTTCTGACTCACTGGGAATGTGATGAAAGAAATAAAAGCTGAAATAATTCATTATCTCTACTATTATTCTGACATTTCACATTCTTAAAATAAAGTGGTGATCCTAACCTAAAACAGGGCATTTTTACTAGGATTAAATGTCAGGAATTGTGATTAACTGAGTTTAAATGTATTTGGCTAAGGTGAATGTAAACTTCCGACTTCAACTGTAGATGTCAACGTTAATCGATGAAACCACTTCAATGTTTTCCATTCTGCCCTAGCCTACATCTAGCCGTGTGGAAGTTACAGAAATATGAAATGCAGGGACATCTCCCTGTGATATCCATTTTCCAGACGGTGCAATAAATGGAGCAAGGTCCACATGGTGCGTACGGTGTCTGGTGGTGAATAATAAGATAAACCCTAGCCGCTGGAGGTCACTGAAATTTCAAGCTAGGCTCCGAGACAGGATATTTCACAGCCTCCGTCACCCTGTGTCTCTCATTTAAACGTGGTGCACGGCTGTGTCGGGCATCCCTCTCTCCCTTGCTCTCTTCCTCCATCTCTCTCTCCCAGTGCGAGGCTGACCTAACTAGGCCCATGTCTCATTTACAGACAAGCCTTAACTCCCCAACAAAGGAGGTTGGCATTATAAGATGCCCAAGGTCATTCAACTTAAACTGCCCTTTGAAAAAAAGCAACTAATCAAATCAAAAATGTTATTATAAATATGTTATTTGTTTATGACGTATTGAAAACGGAATGGCGAGTCTGCTGTTTCAGAAGCACTGTTATTGGTCACAACTCTTTATTTGCATTTCACATGGGCAGAATATACAATCACTCTTCACAGAAGACCAATTAAGGGAGACCATCAAAATAATTACCCATAATACCCCAATTCTGTTAAACATGTCTACCTGTTAGTTCAATGCCTTACACATTCAAGATAAACATCAAATAAGGAAAAAAAAGCTGTATCATTATCGTTTAATTGAACCACTATCTTTTCATTTGAAGGATGCATTATGACATACTTCTTACATTAATCTCTTTGCAAAGCCTTTCAATAATTACAATGGCCAATGAATAAATCAAATCAAATCAAATACAATTGTATTGGAGTAATGAGAGTAAGTTATTAGATATGTTTCTGAAATCTATTTACATTTCATATATGCTGTATTTCAAAAACGAATGGTCTTCCCTTCAGTCTCTGTGCTGCCTTTTCAGCAGAATAAATAACTCATCAATTGACAATAGAATCAGCCGAAAAGAAAGACAAAGTAGATGACTGTAAAGCTACTGCTAAGCTAATACTGACTATGACTGGCAAAAGCCCATGGCACAAGAACCAAGAAAGAAACACTAGCCAACATAAATAAACACCCCGTCATGTATTTCCTACTGCACTGTTGTCTGTACTCTTTTGTCAAATTAACTCCACATTGTCACTTCAACCTTCAGTAGTCATATACACTCTGATATACGCGAGTGACGTCAGTTTCAGGGGTCAATAGAAACATTTCGACCAGTCACTCACTCCAATGGTTCATGTGGATCATTTTACACAATCCAAAATATTGTAGTTGTGTTTGTGCGCTCTCTGGTACTTTCAAGTGACAATCCATCAGATAGGAAACATCAATAGAAAGAGAGAGAATAGGATTTCAGTAAGACATAAAAGTATGAGCAATATTTGTACATGATACATTGTTGAGTAAATGCATCCATCAACTATGCCTCTCCACTTATAGCTAAGTGATTCATTCCACAACACGCCGCGCGTGGTGAGCGTCTGCTGCTGAATGAGCATTATACTAACATCGTCAATAGTTCCAGATGAGCAACTACACTAAAAAGCTCCTCTAAGCAGTTTTAGCAGGTAGCTACAATAACCAATACTTATAATCTGACCTTCCCGCAATGACAGCCACATATCTCATGTCTGTACAGAAAATTGTATAATATGCATCCCTGCATTGAAATGTCCTTAATGTGAACTTGTGAATCAGTTATGAATAACGGAATTGCATAAGCTCTACAACTAAAAAGCGGAGATATACTATAAGGACTGTTGAATGACTTCAAATATACTTGAAAAACCACACCCCCAAAAAAGTTTTTAAAGTTGAAACTGGATGTTGATACAGACTATTATTATCATCCTGTAAATGACTACAGCTAATAACAGGTTATTGAATACGCTACCGTTCAAAAGTTTGGGATCACGTAGAAATGTCCTTGTTTTTTGAAAGAAAATCACATTTTTTAACCATTAATATACATAAAATTGACCAGAAATACAGTGTAGACATTGTTAATGTTGTAAATGACTATTGTAGCTGGAAACAGCAGATTTTTTTTACGGATTATCTACATAGGCGTACAGAGGCCCATTATCAGCAACCTTCACTCCTGTGTTCCAATGGCACATTATGTTAGCTAATCAAAGTTTATCATTTTAAAAGGCTAATTGATCATTAGAAAACCCTTTTGCAATTATGTTTGCACAGCTGAAAACTGCTGTGCTGATTAAAGAAGCAATTAAACTGGCCTTCTTTAGACTAGTTGAGTGTCTGGAGCATCAGCATTTGTGGGTTTGATTACAGGCTTAAAATGGCCAGAAACAAATAACTTTCTTCTTGAAACTCATCAGTCTATTCTTGTTCTGAGAAATGGCTACTCTGGGATGCTGGCTTCCTAAGGCAGAGTTCCCCTGTCCAGTGTCTGTGTTCTTTTGCCCATCTTAATCTTTTCTTTTTACTGGCCATTCTGAGATATGGCTTTTTCTTTGCAACTCTGCCTAGAAGGCCAGCATCCCGGAGTCGCCTCTTCACTGTTGACGTTGAGACTGGTGTTTTGCGGGTACTATTTAATAAAGCTGCCAGTTGAGGACTTGTGTTTTCAAACTAGACACTCTAATGTACTTGTCCTCTTGCTCAGTTTTACACCGGGGCCTCCCACTCCTCTTTCTATTCTGGTTAGAGCCAGTTTGCTCTGTTCTGTGAAGTGAGTAGTGCACAGCGTTGTACAAGATCTTCAGTTTCTTGGCAATTTCTCGCATGGAATAACCTTAATTTCTCAGAACAAAAATAGACTGACGAGTTTAAGAAGAAAGTTCTTTGTTTCTGGCCATTTTAAGCCTGTAATCGAACCCACAAATGCTGATGCTCCAGATACTCAACTAGTCTAAAGAAGGCCAGTTTAATTGCTTCTTTAATCAGCACAACAGTTTCCAGCTGTGCTAACATAATTGCAAAAGGGTTTTCTAATGACCAATTAGCCTTTTAAAATGATAAACTCGGATAAGCTAACACAATGTGCCATTGGAACACAGGAGTGATGGTTGCTGATAATGGGCCTCTGTACGCCTATGTAGATATTCCGTAAAAATCTGTTATTTCCAGCTACAATAGTCATTTACAACATTAACAATGTCTACACTGTATTTCGGATCAATTTGTTGTTATTTTAATGGACAAAAAATTAGCTTTTGCTTTAAAAAACAAGGGCATTTCTAAGTGAACCAAACTTTTGAACAGTAGTGTTTGTCAATTTATATAACGTTTAAGAACAAATTCCTTGTGTCTCTCAGCAATATTTGAAGTCCAAGAAAGTAATTGGGTATATACAGATGTAGGATCTTAATTTGATCACCCTGTTTTTGCAGGGAATTTTCTGCACAGCAGGAAAAGCAAACTTGTAGTGTATTCAAGGTTTTTAAAGGCTTCTAAAGTTGTATTTTCCACTTTAAAATGTTGGTTTGCCCAAACAAAAAATGTATCAACCCCTACGAAAATGTCCATTAATTATAACCCACACAATAATTCACATTTCTGTAGGATTTGTTGCTGTATGAATATGTTCCTGCTGTGAGAAACTGGTCAAATTAAGATCACACATCTGTACTTACAAATGATATAAGACATGAGATCCTGCAGTTAGTACTTACTGTAACAAGAACTTGTACTAGTAGTAAATTATGCAGACATCTAAATATATCTCCAAAATCCCTACAACTCACTGCTCAATGTCCTCAACTGTCAGTACCATCTCTACACTCAGATCCATGATGAGTTAACACAATTCTCACAGCTAAACAGCTGCTGAGTACTCACTGACTATGATCACGTCTGACTCCTAATCATCAGGAGTATTGATCTGAAGCGTTCGATCTTCCTATAAACAGGAGAACACCGACGTTGATGAGGTCAGTGCCCATTGCCCCCAATAGGGACCCTACAGAGTAAGCAAGGGGGGATTGGAGGGCAAGGGAGGGATGAAGAAGAAGGAGGCAATGGCAAGCATTCAGTTCTCAAAAACTCAAAACACCAGGATTATAAAAGGGGATCCTTCCAAAGAGTCTTAAGCTCTTGAGTATCCGATCCAAAGATGACGCTGTAGAGTCCACAGGAGGCTGCTGAGGGGAGGACGGCTCATAATAATGGCCGGAACGGAGCAAATGGAATGCCATCAAACACCTGGAAACCATGTGCTTGATGTCTTTGATACCATTCCACTCATTCTGATCCAGCCATTACCACGAGCTCGTTCTCCCCAATTAAGTTGCCACCAACCTCCTGGGATAGTCTCTTATGTATAGGATTCCTCTCCAAAGACGACACTAGAGTCTGATGTGGCCAATACACTACGTACGGTTATGTACTGTAGCCTATATGTACTCTCATAATACTCTAGTGTTATCTTCGGGTAGAGCAGGGGACAAATGGACGCCTCTCGGTCTATGTCAGAGAGAGGGAGACCAGCGTGAGGGAGACCAGAATAAAAAGAAGGGAGGAAAATGAAGAGGTGGCGGCCGACGGGACCGGGCGGTTCTTCTTCCGGGGCCCATTGCAGAGCGGTGTGTTACAACAGGAGATGCACACAGAGTTGATCCTTCCAGTGCAGAACTGCTGGTAGCCTGACGAGGATATGAGGCATGCCCCGGACGAGGCGCAGGACTTGCGGTAAAATATGCCTGAAGAAGGAGAGAGAGAAGTGGTCAGGAGTAGTGCAAAGCTATACAGGATGTCCAGGTCAAGGTAGATGCGGTAATGACACCGCTGGTGAAACTGAGCCAAGTCTCATAGCAAACTGAGGTAGCACAAGCACTGGGGAAGGGAGGGGTAAAAGTCCGTAAACTGTCTTTTTTTTCATGAATGTGTGTCTGTTTTACGTTATGCCTGGCCTATGCCATGTCTCGCACCCTTTTACAGTGCATGTTCTTGTACGTAAAGCAAATATCTGTGAAAATCAGACAAAGCAATATCTAAACAGGAATAACAATTACACATCAAAAACATTTGGTGATTTGAACATATTTGCCATAGGATCTTAGCCAAGTGAGAAATTCTTGAGACGTAGACTATATTGTAATGCAGTGCTATTTGCAATTTAACAGAACTTTATCCTGATCAATACTGGAATGGTTCATATTACTGGGAGGTGATCCTCTTAAGTGCCTAGAACCTTTGTCGAGCCGTTATAAGAAATAAAACATTGAGAATGTCACCTCGACAGAATATAATGCTCTCAAACGATGGAACAATTGCAACAAAACAATGCTTTGATTTCTATGGTGGCGAGGGAATGCACATGAATAAGAGTGTTTTTTGATTTCATGGAAACGTTGTTGTGCCATGAAGTCTTACCACAGGAGGTGGTAAGAAAGCCTGCTTCTCCCTGCCAGATAAATGAACACCTTGCAGGGACTTAACTCCCATTTTGCCCTACTCCTTCCTAGGAAATAGACACTGCGCTTTTGGACACAATGCAATCCAAGGTGACCCTGGAGATTCGACTCAAGCTCCACTGAATCTATAAGCATCCGTACATGTTATAAGCATATATAGGCGCTTATAATGTCTTAATGGAAGGTCTATCATGTGTTCTCTGCTGAAATGTGTCAGCAGACTGCAAAGAGCTGTTATTATGAGAAGGGGTTCATAAGTGCTTACGACAAGTCTTACATTGCATTGTAACTGTGGCATACGACGTTAAGTGAAGTGTTGAGAAAAGTTCAAATGAAAGAGGAAAGAGGAAGTAGATGAAAGAGGTAGATGAGAGAGGTAGATGAAAGAGGTAGATGAAAGGGGGGGGGAGAACTGCTAGTCATGTTAAAAGTTACATCAAAACTGTACTGCTCTAATTTACTCGTCTTTCTCTTGAAATAATAACCGATGAGCTGTCAGACAAAGTGTAAATGTGTAAATGCAATACAATATTCTTGTTTTGTCTCAAAGACGTCAGACAAGCCTTTAAGACAAAAGTAGAGCATTTCGGTCTGCATCAGCCCCTGATTACTGCTATTAAGTATGACAGAACTAACAATGCAACTTCAGCTTAATCAACCCTCTGCTTTGTTCCATACTTCATCACTATGCACATTTAGAACTGACAGTCAAACAAACCAAGTCCCCAAACCTTTGTTGGGGGGAGGAATGGGTAGAGACCAAGCTGGCACCAATTCACGTGCAAAAGCCAACTTTCTCTGAGGATTACGTTACAGATGTCTCCACATATCATACACACATACATATCATATCTCCACATATCATACACACATTATGCAAGTGTTTCTTTCCACCGATAACGATGTGGTAATTCGCAAATTCATTATTTGTGATAAATTGCGGTTGCTGCATATAAAGATAATTAGTTAGGCTCCTGGTCTCAGGTTGACATGATAGGAAATGATTAAATTAAGGAACTTATTCATTACCAACATTGCTAGAAGGTTTCATGTTAGAATAAAAGTTTGCATGAATTTTCTGTTTATCTGCTTACAGGAGCACATAAGAATCCCTTTGCCAACATCGCATTAGAATCAAATGACTCAGAAGACCTTTCTAAAGAGTGCAGAGGCTGGAAAAGAATAGTGAATATACTGTAAGCATGTGCATTTCACACAAAAGTGCATCCTTATCTCAAGGTTATTCAAACCATTACACAGCACTACACAGTGTACATTTATTTGTTCATGACATTATTGCCGTAGATTATTGCCTTTGAGTGATGAATCTTGTCAACCATCACGTTCAGAGACAGTTCGGGCATAAAACACTCGCTAAAGACAATCTTGCTATGACGGTTTTGGTACACTTTTTTTTATGCTCTTGTAATTGGAAGCATACATTTGAACACAAGTGACATGCTGTACATAACATTGGATGTGGTAAGATCAATAGGCCTAGTGTGTTTGAAGGGCGTTCTCTCATTAACCCTCTTGTTGTGTTCGTTTCATGTTAATGAATTCTGTGTTCCCGGGTCCAAAATGACCACCCCCATTAGAGCTGATTATAAATCCATAATAATACATATATTATCACCTAATGTTGTGTTAGATATTTTTTATCAACTTATAGTTCTTGTGAACATTACAAGTTTTGAACTTCTATTTACTATTTATGGCCTGTAGGCCTCATTGACCTGAGCTCCTACAACTCGTTTTTGAGATGGAAAAAAAAAGCATCATGTATGGATTATTTTGACAAAAACAAATACTCAGATGAAACATATTGTTCTATTCATCACGGACTACTTTGTGTCAAAGTTTAACAAGGACTCTCTCCTCCTCACCAGTGTTATGATCAAAGATATGATCAAGAGCCTCACATACAATATATCGTTTGGTCATTGTGCTGTCACAGAATGAATTGTGAGAAAGGCCTCAAAAAAGATTTACATACCAGAGCCTGAGAAAAGTTCTATATATTATTGAAACAATGTTGCGATTGTCTGTGAGAATGCTAACAGGTGTGGTTCCCCTGGGGGAAATATTCTATTGGGGAAAGGTTCCCGTGGGGGTTGCCATGGAAGCCAAGGAGGGGAGTGATGTGTGTGTGTGTGTGCTCAAACACACATTATATGGGGGTCTGGGAGAGGAAGTGTGTCCATCTGATGAATGGGCATGTGCCTGAACTCAATTGTATACATTAATTGTATTCTCACCCATTAATTTCTAATTACTGGTCATTTTTGACCAGGAACCCAACAGGTGTACAAAAGTTCAATAAAACCCCCAAAATGTTATGAAAATCATCCAAATGTAATTTGTGTGTTCAGATGCCCTGTGTGGACAAAGTCATGGAACCTTATGACAATCCGATTAAATTAACTACGTTTTTCAGAGAGAAAACTTGTAAATCAGTCCAATTTGACCGGAACACGGCAGGAGGGTTAAGCAATAAGGCACGAAGGGGTGTGGTGTATGGGCAATATACCACTACTAATGGCTGTTCTTATGCACGACACAACTCATAGTGCCTGGATGCAGCCTTTAATTGTGTTATATTGGCCTTATACCACAAACCCCTGAGGTGTCTTGTTGCTATTATAAACTGGTACAGCAGTACAAATAAATGTCTGATATACCACGGCTGTCAGCCAATCAGCATTCAGGGCTCGACCCACCCAGTTTATAATAAAAAATATTGCATGGATCAACTGAGTACAGCAACCAGCAACCAAGGGGTTAACCACCCTTTGGGATAATCCCATTAAAATAATATGAGCCATAAACCATTCATTAACTATGGTAATAGCCTCTTCATCTATGGAGATTCGTTGATACACTGTAGGTCCCAATTGATGTAGTGGGCATGTAGGCCTAGTTTATGATCTCATTTGTTGATGTTACAAGGAGACCTTATAGATCAGTTCCACTGAATTCAGAGATAGAGAGGAAGTGCAGGAAAGAGGAAAATATACCGTATTTAGGTCACATGTTAAAAAGTGTTACAGTCCGGTGTGACTTGGTTTTGCATGGCAAGGTAGGTGTCAGAGAAGGCAGTGTGGCCTGGGGTGGTCTAGCTACAGAATACATTTATATTGTGTTGGCGTGGGTTCGAATCCGGCCCCACCCTTCTGACACAAAACAGATCCTCCAACCTTCCTGTCTCTCTCTCACAGGTCTCTCTCGTCAGACTGAAGCTCACGCTCTGCTGTGGCGGAGATACAGCGTCAGCGAGAAGGGACTACTTCTCCCACTAGCTCTATCCAATGTAGAACAAGCGAGGAAAGGAATGGGACGCTGTTTTCTTACCATCCTTCTTCACCAGTACCTCCTTCTGACACATGTCCTGCACGTTGACCGTGCAGTTGACAATGAACTCCGGCGTGGAGCATTCATTGTTTTTCACCTCCTCACACTGGTAACATTGGATCTGGAGAGCATAGCCTGTACAAGAGAGAGACAAGAAGAACCGCAAGGAGTTAAAAAAAAAATGTCCACAGTTCACCAGTATCTGGCATATAGTATCTCATTAGTCTATGAATGTTGGTCAAGAGAGACTACAGGCAAATTCTTTCAAGTTCGTTTGGCTGTGCTAGATTGAGCTTTCCCGGCACAGTGGAACCAATGGAGTTGTCAGAAAAGTGCAAGCTGGCACTCCAGGCAGGCTCGATCGAAACGCTGAAACTATTTGAAAGATTAGGCCTAAAATCTCGTTTGAAAGATTTGAAAATGTTATGCCGTGCACCCAGGTCTGCAGTTCAGTCATTAGCATTATCCCTTGTTCATCTGGAGCCTTTCAGCCCCCCATGTTTTCCTCCCAGCTACTCAAGAATAATGTGTTTTCGTGATCTATTGCCATTACCACAGATCAGGAACTGTATCCTCGAGGAGAGACAAATCCATCTTTGAGACGAAAAAGTCTCTTTGCTGGCATTTTGAAAGTCAACTTGGACCCTATTTGCAAGACGGGATCTCCGTGATGAATCACAAGTGTGAAGATTACCTCAAAGAGCAGTTAATGTGGGAGAGACGACGTTGACGCCATCCTTACACATGCGGACATGTTGCAAATATCAGACAATAGGACTTTGAGCTAATATGATGACATTTCTGTACCCCACCACAGAAAGCACTGATGAGTCACACAAACACATACTTCTCTGACAACATACACGTTTGTCATGACAACAAAGAAACACAGCAGAGAGGAGTTGTTTGGTGCACAAACCGGTCTGGAGTCAGGATAAAGGGATTTTGACTGAAAACAATGAACAAACACGTTTCAACAATATAAATACATACTCTCATGTACTTGCCAACTAAACTTAATATAGAGCCGTCAGACATAATTGTGCGTGTAAGCTGGGCATACTGTATCTGTGCAGGGAAAAAGGCGACTCAACTTTACGCACTAAAATAATAATTGCCATTCTGACTACTACAGGTCAAAACAACCAAGTCAGAGTGTTTCAGACAAAGTGCTTTTATCCACACACTCAATGAAGCTGTTGCTCCAGCACTGACTTCAAATGAGATGAATTCATTCTAACTTGACTCATTGGAATGAAATGGAAATTGAGATGAACTAAGAATGACAGATGGTTGGCTATTCATGCAAAGTTGTTTCACAGGGAAGAAAAATCAAGAGAATTTAATCGAGGATACCGGATGGAGAGCACAATCTGATTCAGGGTTTAGCAGAAACATGCATGACTGTGCAATGATAAACAATCATTCAAAATGTTCTCAAGCGCCACAGTTTCAGGTCATTTGTTCTCCGTGACAGTTAGTACCGTGTTCTAATTATTGAAATGGCGACAGTCATTCTTTTCCCAGTCTGACAGCGCCATCATGTACAAATTCAATTGAAAAGGATCCAAAACAAAAATCAGAGCGTAATTACTTTAAAACCAGATAAATGCTTCAAAACTCCATCCATCAACCGAGCAATAGAGTCTCATAAAGTGCCTAAACACATCCTAGACTGTAATGTATTTGTCCTCTACAGACCACTGGCTATTTATACTCTATATAATTAACATTTAGGCAAGCATAAAGTCATGTACATATTGTCTATAATTTTCATATTGTTCTTCAATACAGTTTTCACTGAGGTAAAAACATCCTCAAGTTATTTAGAAGTATTTTCTGCTAACAGCGAAGATGATGTTTAAGGAGTGAGTATGTTCACCAAATGCAGCACATCCAACTCGGAACGGAGAGAACATTTGTATGTTATTTACACCAGAGTCATTTTTGGCGAGATTAAGTTCTTACAGGCCACTGCTCATATGCCATGTGCAATGTGTTGAGCTGGAAATATGGACTGGAAAAGCTCTGAGCGGCTGATCGTTGGATGTATGTTGGAATGACAATGCGGACTATTCCATTGACATAGATTATCATTGTCATTTTACCTGAACCTTTTTTTTAAACTACATTACCACCGTTTGTATACATTATTCCCAAATCATTGCTATAAGGTGACCCATGTGGATTGAGAAATCGGTTTATTTGCCGTCATCTATCTTATTAAATGGTGTATTTTCCTTCCACAGTCATCTGAAGAGAGACAGCTTTGTTATTCTCTGCATATTTCGTGATTTTAATATTCATCACAGGTGTTCATGGAGTGGTAGTTCAGCTCCTTTAACACCCATTAAAAAAATGGTGCTTGAGTTTATTACATTCACCTGAGCTGACAACTGTTGATCAATCAAGTTCCTTATCATTTGAGCTTGATGGAATGCCTACACCTGTAAAAAAAAAAAAAAAGTGTTGAATTGCATCTTCTGTAATTAGAAAGCTATTAATTGGCTATTGATAATGAGCGGCCTCAACATGTCCCTCTGCTTTATAAAATGTGTGAATACATTCTTCACCTGTAAGGGTGTCTAGTCATGTTTAGTAGCAATTCATCGGAACATTCAATAGCCTAATTAGCATGCCACGCAGGGCAATTGTAAGATCAGAAAGACGCTCCAAATATGGAATAATGGTCCATGTTTCAGCTCTATTATTTAACATTTACTGTTTAAACAATATCATTACATTTAAGCAAAGATACGTAAAATAGTAGCTTAAGTAACATTTTGAAAATGTGCCTTTGCACAAGTCATATGGCGCAAAGTGTTTTA
Organism: Oncorhynchus nerka; assembly: GCF_034236695.1. Taxonomy (NCBI): domain Eukaryota; kingdom Metazoa; phylum Chordata; class Actinopteri; order Salmoniformes; family Salmonidae; genus Oncorhynchus; species Oncorhynchus nerka. Next base: position 58,241,063 of record NC_088400.1, on the reverse strand, counting down.
CAGACGAATTATGACCTAAGGTGACATATTGTCTCTAGCTGGAACGCAAGTGTCATTAAAAATGTTAAATCCAAGAATCTATGTCACAATTTCTTATTCCAAGACAGTTATAAATGCATTTAACGAGATGATTTGATCTGCAATGGTGACCTCCTGCGCGCCTCCCTGTTGGCATTACCAGACCTCTACTGGACTTCTGAAAACGATTTAATTGTTTTCATCCGACAAAAGAAAAGCTCCCCAAAATCATTTAAACATAATCCAAACTTGAATTAGATTGGAATACCTGGACATATCACTTGAGGAAATGCTCTCAGCATCAGAATACAACGCAGAAAGCCAACACATGTAAGATTACGCAGTCTCCAAAGTTTAGCATACCTGTTTTGAGGAAAATTCCAAGCAAAGTTGCGTAAATGAGAAGCAACATCCTCTCCCAAATGACACTATAGAGGAACACATCAGACCAGGTGAACTTAAAACGAAAGCAAAACCCTTAGATGGATCCGTGGCATCAATGTGTGAGAGCACATTCTGCTGCGAGGAATGTGATGCGCAGCGCTGAACGAGGGCGAGCTCTGGGGTTCGAGAGACTAGGCTGCGGAATTCCAGTGAAATTGGATGAGGATAAATCGTAAAACGTACCACGTGATGAAAGATCGTGGTATGGAAGCAATTCTTCAATCACTCATATCCTACACACGCAGATCAGTGACTGTTTAATTGCGTCCAAATATGAAATGGTCACCTTTGGATATGCTTTTGGGCATGGAGTGCACCGTTGGTAGCCATCCACATTTAACCAGGTTTACAAAGGCTACTATTAATTAAATACGTTTTTTGAGATCATCTTATGGATCTTCTGTGTCTGTTATGGATCTTGTATGTTTCAGTTAGAGAGAGAGAGAGCGAGAGAGAGAGATGGGAGAGAGAATGTTTGGATGTCACTCTTGGGTGGCTGAATTAATTACTTTGATTTATAGTCACATAATTACCCATCAAGAGACTCCAATTGTTATAAATGCCCCTACTTTATAAGCACTGTTAAAGAGAGTGAAGCTCAGTGAACACAGGCTATACGTTTAACACGTTTTATAGTTGAAGACTATGACATGAGCTTTACCGCAAGCATTTGAAGGCAGGACTTGGCTCAAACCTTGCTATTATTAACAATTCCCTGCTGTAGCATATATATATTTCAGTTACACATTTATGAGCGCAATGGCAAAGATCAGCGAAGATCTCACTGTTCCTTATGACTATAGTACCTTACATGTGACTACAGTATATGATATTGAACGCACACGTGTATGACTGCACGCACACACACATACACAAACGTCAACCTCCAACTGTTACGAAAACTGCACCAAATTTAAAATAGGAAATCATTTATTTTTATTTGTCTGGGAAATTATTACATAAAATATAGCATTAAAAGTCTAATGTAACAGCCAAAATTGCACACGTAATTACCAAACTAACACTGCTGGTAACAGGTTCTCTTACAAAGGAACAATCAAGCAGAGAAGATGTGAAGAAGGACAATTAAACACCACTATACAGTTCCATGTACAAAAAGTGGGATATAAATACTCGTCAGCTAGAAAAATACACATTATGGTCTTAGCAAGACTCTCCTTACATATTATTAACAGTTTCATGGAAAATTGTTCAAACAATGAAACGTACAGTCTGTTTTTGATTAGCACCAGAATCAAATTACGCACGTTTGGCATGATGATTTATTCCTACTACGTGTCAAATGTGTTATAGGATAAAGTGATAAAAGGTTGCAGTAGTAGCTTTTATTCGACAAAATAAAACATTTTGTATCGACAAACACTACAGGAAGTCACAAAACGAGGAAACGATCAAGAAAAGTTGAACTGTTCTCAATCAATAGATATATAGTTTGAATGATTGGCAAACATTACACAATTATTAAATGTTTTAAATTGCATATACCACTCAGCAATGCTCCATTCTGATATTAATTTAATTGCAGTTTTTAACACACAAACAAAATATACAAAAAATGAGTGTTTTATGATGCTACAAGAGACACAGTTTCAACAGTTATGTTATCTTGCAGTTCATGAAGGTTTTACTTTTCAAAAAATGTCTGTTTTCCGTTTTAAAAATGAAAAATGTATTTTCCATGAGTTGTAACCTTATATTCAAGGTAACTAGGTATACGCGTTGCATTTTCCCTGAGCTACTAGCATAGACCTTGCTCCGCAAATGTGTTATTGAAGCCTACAGACGTTTCTGATTCATAAGTACCATTCTGACACTAGTTCAGTTCTATGTTTACATGAAATACTGAGTGACCCAAGTACAATGGTGATGGCACGGTGATTGCTTAAAGGGATAATTCAGGATTTTTTCTACTTCCCCAGAGTCAAATTAATTAGTGGATACCATTTTTATGTCTCTACGGGCAGTTTGAAGGACATTGCTAAATAGTGTTAGCATAATGACTGGAAGTCTATGGTAACTGCTAGCATGCTAGTAGATATACTTCCAGTCATTGCGCCAACACTAGTTAGCATTAGCTCACACAACTAACTCTAACTTCCTTCATACTGGATGCAGAGACATGATAATGGCATCCATGAGTTCATCTGACTAGGGAAGAAGATAAAGGGCTTCATTGCCAAATATCCCGAAGTATCCCTTTAAGCCACTACATAGCAGTTGAAGATCAGCTTGACAGTTTTGACTTGCTGGTAGAAATGATTGATCATGTATTGATCATGTATTTCTCATCTGTACCACAACTCAAAGTCAATATTGACTCCAGTACATTCAATATGCAGGATACTCCTCTTTAAGATTCCACAGTACTGGTGGTTCAATTAAATGTGCAAATGCGTGTATTTAGGTCACTTAATATAAAGTATAAATCCCGCCACTTCAAAAATAATGTGTCTAATGTGTGTCACATTTGAGTTCGCCATGCAACTTTTAAAATAGCACAGCAGTCTAGTAATCGTACACGTTTGACACAATGGCTTTAGGAGCTATGATTGTATGGTATGGGTTGCAGTGTATTGCATGATGGTAGTTGTGGTGTGTAGGCCTGCCATTGTGGCATACAACACTGTGGCAGTAAAACTTTTGAGAAATATTTTGAGAAATAATGATCCGTGGGAAAACCATCTATCCACATCCAACAACCGTAATAGTTTTTTGCACATATTATCATTCTTAAGGTATTGCTTCACACTACTAGGCATCATCAGTTGCTCCTGATGATATTGCTGATTGGTTTGATTTGGATTTGGTGGTATTTACTCTAGTTATGTCTTCAAGTTGAATTCCTTAACTTTGTACAGTATTTTTACAGTGCAATGATTTAAAAAAAACATTCCCCCTTCGGGGAAAAATATATAATGCAAGACAATTTCTAATATTGCTTTCCACACCTTGAACGGTGGTACTGTTGTAGCCTATAGTTTAATTGTCCATCTCAGAGGTCATGCATACCGTACAGTCTGGGTTCACGTCCTTATCTTATGACATCACCGATGACATCCCTTCCTTCCTTATGACCTAAGTGCTTCGGTTGGTGGGAGTAGCAGAGGACTCCAACAGAAGACTCCAACAGAATCGGGCCCGGCCTCCACTTTCTTACTCTACACATCGTTGGAGCCTTGACTGGTGCATGAGGAGAAGCTGTCGTAGAGCGAATCGCTGAGAGAACCCACACGCTCTGCCCCGGGCTTGTTGGAGTAGTAGCTGGACGACGAGGGCTCGTTGTCAACCCTGCTGCAGCAGTCCTCTTCTCTCTCCCCTGCGGAACAGGAGCAGTCACCGCTACTGGGCCTTAGCTCTGCCTCCGGGTACAGCCCCAGCCCACTGCTGTTCAGCTTGTTCAGGGAATCCAAGGACACGTCTCTGGAGCCGACCTGGACCCCCCCTCCGCAGCCGTCTGTCGTCATGTCCACTCGATTCCCTTTCTACAGCAACAACAAGACAAATAAGAGAGGAGAAAATGAGACGAGAGGTGTTTTTGTCATCTGCCCACACTGCAGCGCATTATTATCATCATACATTAAAGGGCCAATCTGGTATTCAAACAACAAAGCTGTCCCAGATTACTTATATGAAAGTCGCTCTGGATAAGAACGTCTGCTAAATGACTTAAATGTAAATGTAAATGAAATGATTTGGAGAAAGGAGCAATCTGTCACTCTGTCTCTCGACAAAGAATGTCCAGAAACAACAAAAACAAGGCTGTCATGCTGAATTTACACTGAGTGTACAAAACATTAGGAACACCTTGCTAATGTTGAGTTGCACCCCCTTTTGCCCTCAGAACAGCCTCAATTCGTCGGGGCATGGACTCTACAGAGTGTCGAAAGTGTTCCACAGGGATGCTGGCCCATGTTGACTCACGAGGTCAGTCTATGTCATGGAACTGTTTTGTACACTCAGTGTACATCTACTTCAGAGTAATGCAACACTACAAAGCAATTTGACTACTGCCATTCCTGAGTATCGCATTGATTTATTGAGAGCTTTGTTCATTCTCCTCCCATGCTTAAGGCCCAATGAGTCTGTCTGGGGGAATCTGCCGTGAGATATCAACCTCTCTACAGGGAGGGAGGGAGGGAGGGAGGGAGGGAGGGAGATAGAGAGAGAGATTCTCCTTCGTAGCTGTTTTAACACAAAGTATTATATTTCTGTCAGGAGCCCATGTTGTTAAAAAATAAACCAGTGAAACGGCGGCCAGCTTCTTCTCGCTATAAATTAACGCAAATGGCTTAACCTCAAATATACTGGAGAGAAAACAGCTACTGTATATCATTTTGCATATTGACAGGTGTTTTGCTATGCACGGAGATTCTAACTTAAAAAGGTATAATGTGGTATCTGGGTATCTGTTCAATGGAGATTTCAATCCATTAATTCTTGAAGATTATACCACAACAAGAGTGGAGCTGCCATTTGTCTAGAGAAAAAATCCCAGATTGCAGCATTAATGTTGCAGTTTCAGGATGAATCCCTAGATCCCTCTAGGTCCTGTTGTTTATGTACTTTTGAGAAATATTTTTGGCATGTACACTTTTATCGTGTGTGGTGGCTGAACTCATTGCCTTCTTTCATGGAAAACGCCTCCAAGCCATTCCACCACCCTTGAGTAAATTGGCAACACAACAATAGGAGAAGTCTCCATTGAGATATATATATAAAAAGCTCTGCATCTCCAATCTAGCATAATCACAGAAATCATGCATAATGCATTTTTACACATACAGTCATAAATCTAACCACAGTGAATACAAAACACATCTTCAGTAGAAAAAAAGAGATGTTGTATAATTCAACCTTGGTCAATAACTATTAGAATATCTTAACGGAAATATGTATGCAGAAATGCACTAAGGAATCTTGAAATCATTTGAGGAATCGTTATAAGGAGCCTGTGCTCTCTGGCTACATTGTATCGGTGGTCAAGGTAAACACAATTCTCCTGATAACTGGATTTTCCTCCAGCCAATCTACTGAAAGGGCCAAGCCATCCACACACTTCCTGGGTGGAGAGTACACAGAGGTATTACCGTATTACCAGGGGTATAGACCGCCCTCGGGGTTGCACTAACTCCTCATCATTAAGTGTTCACTGCCAGGTGCCTCTTAGAAATGGCTTTCCTCCCAGGAACTCCAGCCCAGAACCACTCTGCTAACAATCTGGCGGTTTACACTAATGCATTCTAAACACAGGCACCGCGGGTTAGATATTCTTCATGTACTAAATCAGCACAGAGAAAATCGGAAATACCCTAGACTTCTGAAAAATATCACTTTTGAGGTACAGTGACTAATAATGGTAATTCAAGGGTTGGTGATAAAAAACGAATGTGACTCAAATCTGCAAAAGGACACATCTCCATTGTAGCAAAGTTACTGGAGAGTCAAAAGTGCTACATCGAAAATGCTTTTTAGTCCAAGAATAGGATCAATCTGGGTCCGGGAAACCAACCATATAGTATGTGCCGGTGTAGTGTAGTCTACAGGTGCATGGATGTGGGAGACCATGAGAGCCGAGCAGAGGGTGTTTGACTTGATTGTGATCAGTGATTGGAATTGGGGTGGCCTTTCGTTCAGTGCCTTTGACAGTGAGGAACAGCAATCATGGTCCTGTTCTTCTCCTAACAGCCCTGAGCTCTCTATCTCGGTAGGAGGGATTCTTATCTGTGATTGAATTTGATTTGGTGAAACACAATTACCACTCTTGTCTGTGGGTCGAAACCAACCTCCGTGCAGACCTTGACCATCCGAAGGCACCTAAGGAGCCAGTTGAAGTGTATCCTTTACAATGGGAACACACAGGAAAACATCGCCTCAGGGGCACATCAGGTGGAAAAAGAGCTTGTCAACGGCTAATTGGTTATCATCTAGCAACACTGAGGTATTTCAGTTCAATGGGAATTTCTTAGGTAACTTGGATTCTGACAGAATATATATGTTGGAAACATTCTTCCTTTCTAAAGAAGAGTCAGTCAGTCGATAAGGAGGTCAAATAGAGAACGGCTGTTCTTCTCCCTGACTGGGATTCTGGACAATTGTTGTGTGTCTGAAATATTTATTGTTCATATACCACTAATGGGATACTGTTGTGTATGTACGTATAGGCAGTAGCAGCTGGTATACAATTGAAATCAATCAATCAATCAATCAATCAATCAATCAATCAATCAATCAATATATATATATATATATATATATATATATGCATGTGGGCCTTGAGATACAATACTTTTTCTCTACACTTGGTGTCAGATGTTTAAAAAAAAATACACCTCTGATATTTAGAAAATTACTAATTACTCATAACATTCCGGCCCAATATTTGATTCGAAAGTCTGTCATCTGAAGCACATCTTACATGTCTGTACTTCTACTTCCAATTGCATGTCCAAGACCAAAAACTTGCCTCTCTCTCCCCATTGCATTAGTGCTCCAAGTAACAAGCTGTTACAAGCAGCCGGGGGAGAAAGTGTGAACACAGATATTACATAGTTATGAGGCATATTGCTGTGTAACCTGGCCCTCTCTGGTCTGGCTCCTTAGGCCCTGCTATGCCCGGCCCCAGCACAGCATCTAATGCTGTTTTCCCCCTGTCGGAGAGGCCTGCAGCAATCTCTATTACCCATCGGCAGAGAGAGAAGGGAGCGAGAGAGAGAGAGAAGGGAGCAAGAGAGAGAGAGAAGGGAGCGAGAGAGAGAGCGAGAAGGGAGCGAGAGAGAGAGCGAGAAGGGAGCGAGAGAGAGAGAGCGAGAAGGGAGCGAGAGAGAGAAGGGAGCGAGAGAGAGAGAACCTGGGAGAGAAGGAAAGAAAGAGAAAAAGGGAGAGAAGGAAAGATAGAGAGGGAAAGAAAGAGAGGATGGGAGCAACTGAGAAAGATATAGAAATAAAAAGGGGGGAGATTGAAGGAGGCAGAGGGAAGAGTGTAGCCAGGCAGCCAGAGAGGCAGGCAGCCAGAGAGGCAGGCAGCCAGAGAGGCAAGCAGGCAGCGTGGCTGTCAGGCAGTGTCAGGATGATGAATGGGGGCCAGGCTGGGCCATGAGGTCTCTGATGGGAGCTGCTGAGCTTTACATCACTCTCCTGAGTGTTTGTGAAAGGTTATTAAAGGCACTTAAATCACCCAATCTCACACCGCACCCGCGCTCCCCCCCGTCCGCACCTTCCGCACACTTCCCAAACGAATCTTCCCTAACGATGTTATGAACTTACCTGACTGACTTAAAGGGAATGGTCACACCACCATATTTTACAGTAGGTATGGGTTTCTTTTCGGCTCATACATTCTCATTTTGGTGCCACACCCACCACTGGTGTGAGTGGCCAAAAGACCTCTATTTTCATGTAATCTGACCAAAGCACCAGTTCCTATCGAATCCAAGTGCCAATGCCATTTAGCACTGCTGGGTGATTTGAAAAGTCTTAGTCAAGCGATCAATAATATAATAACACTCTTAGCAAAAAATTGTATCTTTACTTTACAATCTGTAGAAACTATGAGAATAGAAAGGTTCAGAACTTTTGTGAAACATAAATAATATATCTCAAATAGAAATCAAAACTGGATGGACTTCAACGATAGATGGTGGGTTAAGGGTAGCTGGGACAAAACAGAAACAAGGATGGGACAAAAAAACAAACAAAAAGGTAACTATACTGTAAAACATACTGTGTCCTTAAAATGTACAGTATATAGTATGTATAAGCTGGAAGTAGAAGCTGTTGTTGTCCATTGGTTTACTCCAATTAGGGAGGGGATGTAGGGTTAGGGGGAAATAATAAAGGAAAATATATACAAGATATATATACATACAGTAACAGTCAAAAGTTTGGACACACCTACTCATCCAGATATTTTCTGCATTGTAGAATCACAGTGAAGACATCAAAACTATGAAAAAACAGATATGGATTCATGTCGTAACCGAAAGTGTTAAACAAATTAAAATATATTTCATTTGAGATTCTTCACAGTAGCCCCCCTTTGCCTTGACAGCTTTGTACACTCTGCATTCTCTCTACTAGCTTCATGAGGTAGTCAACCTGGAATGCATTTCAATTAACAGGCGTGCCTTGTTGAAAGTTCCTTTGTGGAATTTAATTCCTTCTTAATGCATTTGAGATAGTTAGTTGTGTTGTGACAAGGTAGGGGTGGTATACAGAAGAAAGCCCTACTTTGTAAAAGACCAAGTCCATATTATGGCAAGAACGGCTCAAATAATCAAAGAGAAATGACAGTCCATCATTACTTTAAGACATGAAGGTCAGTCAATCTGGAAAATGTCAAGAACTTTGAAAGTCTCTTCAAGTGCAGTCGCAAAAACCATCAAGCACTATGAGGAAACTGGCTCTCATGAGGACCGCCACAGGAAAGGAAGACCCAGAGTTACCTCTGCTGTAGAGGATAAGATCACTAGAGTTAACTGCACCTCAAATTGCTGCCCCAATAAATGCTTCACAGAGTTCAAGTAACAGACAAATCTCAACATCAACTGTTCGAAGGAGACTGTGTGAATCAGGCCTTCAGGGTTAAATTGCTGCAAAGAAACCACTACTAAAGGACACCAATAAGAAGAAGAGACTTGCTTGGGCCATAAAACATGAGCAATGGACATTAGACTGGTGGAAATCTGTCCTTTGGTCTGATGAGTCCAAATTTGAGATTTCTGGTTCCAACCACTGTGTCTTTGTGAGACGCAGAGTCGGTGAACGGATCCCCGCATGTGTGGTGTGGGGGTGCTTTGCTGTGTCTGTGATTTATTTAGAATTCAAGGCATACTTAACCAGCATGGACTACCACAGCATTCTGCAGCGATACGCCATCCCATCTGGTTTGCGCTTATTAGGACTATCATTTGTTTTTCAATAGGACAATGACGCAACACACCTCCAGGCTGTGTAAGGGCTATTTGACCATGAAGGAGAGTGATGGAGTGCTACATCAGATGACCTCCACAATCAACACGACCTCAACCCAATTGAGATGGTTTGGGATGAGTTGGACCGCAGAGTGAAGGAAAAGCAGCCAACAAGTGCTCAGCATATGTGGGAACTCCTTCAAGACAGTTGGAAAAGCATTCCAGGTGAAGCTGGCTGGGAGAATGCCAATAGTGTGCAAAGCTGTCATCAAAGCAAAGGCTGTCTAGATTTGTTTTACATTTTTTGGGTTACTACATGATTCCATTTGTGTGATTTCATAGTTTTGATGTCTTCACTATTATTCTACAATGTAAAGTTGTAAAGAAAAACCCTTGAATGAGTAGGTGTGTCCTAACTTTTGACTGGTACTCTATATTTAAAAAATATATATATATATGGGGGATCGGAAATTATGCAAACAATTAAATTGATGAAAGCCCAAATTTACCTGCAATATTAGAGCTGATCTACCCCCTATTTTTATTTATTTATTATAATAATGCCATTAAGCAAACTCCAGGCTTTTACATTTTTTGGATGACATGAAAATAGAGCTCTTTAGCCAAGCACACCAGTAGTGGGTTTAGAGTCGAAATTAGAATGCATGAGCAGAAAAGAACCCCATTCCTACTGTAAAATATGGTGGTGGATCTTTGATGTTATGGGGCTATTTGGCTTACACTGGTCCAGGAACGATTGTTAAGGTCAATGGCATCATGAACTAAAATGTCCAGTACAGGGATATCTTATGCCACACACCTGGTTACCTCTGCCAGGAGGCTGAAACTTGGCCGCAAGTGGAACTTCCAGCAAGACAATAAACCCAAGTACACATCAAAATCCACAAAGAAATGGTTCATTGGCCACAAAAACAACATTTTGCAATGGCCATCTCAGTCTACGCGGACATGAAACCCATTGAAAACCTGTGGTTTAAATTGAAGAGGGCAGTCCATAAGCGCAGACGAAGGATATCAAGGATCTGAAATAAATCTGTATGGAGGAACATTTAGAAAAAAGGCTCAATGCCATTATCCTCGCAATTGGAGGTATTGTGACCCCTACATTTTGAGAAAACATTGATATTACTTCTTTTAAAAAATCTAATTCTCTGAATTTCCAATTTTTTGGGAGCATACAATATACTGTAGCTCAGTATTTGTATTATTTATTTTATATAGTCATTTTGGCTCATTTTTATCAAGGGTGTCAATCATTTCAGACCCCACTGTGTGTATGGGGATATTGTCATGGGTGGACAGGAGGGCAACTGTGTCTCTTTAAGAGACACATTGTCCCTTTAAGGTAAAATACATGTTAATAAGGAGTAAATGGGTTGAAAAGGAGTAAATGTGTTGAAAAGGAGTAAATGTGTTGAAAAGGAGTAAATGTGTTGAAAAGGAGTAAATGGGTTGAAAAGGAGAAAATGTGTTGAAAAGGAGTAAATGGGTTGAAAAGGAGTAAATGGGTTGAAAAGGAGTAAATGTGTTGAAAAGGAGTAAATGGGTTGAAAAGGAGTAAATGGGTTAAAGGGGGACCATCATCTTGGTTGGTTGATGGCTATTAAATGAGGTTTTCTCTTCTGTAATTCAACACATATCTACCTTTAACTTGAACATTGAATTATTAATGGATTCATTTGGAATAGTCAAGTGCTATTCAACTAAACAATGTCAACAATCCTCATAGGCCTTTATTGTGTTAGATGTCTTTTCAAAGTTTCTTTATTTTATTTATGGAGATGTTTTCTTGTGGAGGTCTTTCCAAGACCAATTATTGGACAGCAAAAGATGGTAGGATTAAATCCATAGTGTTGCTCTGTCGTTGGGTGTATTTGTTGTCGTTGTTTGGGTGATCTCTGTGCAGGTTGGATGCACATGATCTCTGTCCGACACGCTGCATTTCTGTAGGGAATCTCATCACAATCAGAGCCATGCTTTCAAACTCCCAGCTCATCACCGCAGCAGCCAACCACACATAAACCTTGTCAGAAAAACCTCAGTTTACAACCCCACATCCACAACCAGCAACCAAACTTTATTTCACACTGACATAAAAAAAAATGGTCAAATCCAGGCCATTTTAGCACAAACGCCTTTGTAGAGTGGGAGTGGAATTATTTTATTAAGTGTAGACTAATGGCTGAGAAGACAAAAAGCTCAATTTTTTTCCCAATTATTCAAGGCAGAGCCTTCGTCAGGGTCAAAGCATACGCCAAGGACATTCGTTTCTCCACATTCAATTTTGAGCAGTCAATTGTTCAGTCAATGCAGAATGGAATAAATCTGTACTTATTGAATCTATTAGAAATGTTTGACCCCAAAAAGAGACGGGCAAGGATGATGTTGTAAGTTTAATAAAAAGGCATACACCCTGAGCCCTGCAAAGTTGTATTTTGCTTTAGCAGAGTAGCTGCAACTTTCAGTACTGCTCCTCTTTCATAGTACAAGGCCTCTGTAGGCCAACAGTAAGAACCAGAGTTCAAGAACATAAAACATATTCATGTATTTTTCCTCTCGCTCTCTTTCCCTCTCTGAACTTGTGTTGAGTCAGATCCTTTTGCAGATTATGGATTTTTCTGTCAGGTCGTGTGTGTGTGTGTGTGTGTGTGTGTGTGTGTGTGTGTGTGTGTGTGTGTGTGTGTGTGTGTGTGTTGTGTGTGTGTGTGTGTTAGGTTATTCTACTGCACTGATCTGAGGGGAAGTGGGGGCCAAGGGGGGTGAGGGCCATTTCATGGTCACTGCTCCTAATTTGTCATTCAGTGAAGTTAAATACTGGTAGGCAAATACCCCGTGACACGAGAGGGCAAGCCGATCGAAAGCAATTAGGTGACTTTCAGTTTTTTTGCTTTATGAAAATGTCCGAACAATCCAACTACAGCGCTGTGTAGGAGGGTGAAAGACATCAAGCTTTGTGGACTCGGGACGCACTTTGAGAAAGCTAGAGAAGCTGGAAAAAGACAAATGTTGCTTCACAGCGAGTGCAAGTTACCATGGAAACAGTTTGTTTTGAGCTAATGCATGATCTTACATAAGGTAAAGAAGTAAAGGTCCATACAATAGATCCTCCTGAAGCAACATCAACAGACCATAATCATCTAGTTGACGAGCTACAAAAGGATATGTCAAAGGTAATATACTGAACAAAAATATAAATGCAACATGTAAACTGTTGAAATAGAAAATCTCAGAAATTTTCCATAAGCACGAAAAGCATATTTCTCTCCAATTTTGCCGACAAATTTGTTTACATCCCTGTTAGTGAACATTTCTCCTTTGCCAAGATAATCCATCCACCTGACAGGTGTGGCATATCAATAAAATGATTAAACAGCATGATAATTACACAGTTGCACCTTATGCTGGGGGCAATAAAAGGCCACTAAAATGTGCAGTTTTGTCACACAACACAATGCCACAAATGTCTCAAGTTTTGAGGGAGTATGCCCTGCAGGAATGTCCACCAGAGCTGTTGCCAGGGAATTGAATGTTAATTTCTCTACCATAAGCCATCTCCAACGTTGTTTTAGAGAATTTGGCAGGGGGTGCTGGGGAGTATTTCTGTCTGTAATAAAGCCCTTTTGTGGGTGAAAACTCATTCTGATTGGCTGGGCCTGGCTCCCAAATGGGTGGGCATATGCCCTCCCAGGCCAACCCGTGGCTGCGCCATTGCCCAGTCATGTGAAATCCATATATTAGGGGCTAATGAATTTATTTCAATTGACTGATTTCCTTATATGAACTTTAACCCAGTAAAACCTTTGAAATTGTTGCATGTTGCGTTCAGATATTTGTTCAGTGTATGTCATAGGTCAACAGGAAGTACTTACGCTTAGTCTGTCTCCTGCTTTGCCCTCTAGCGATGACTGGTTGTGCAACAAGTGGTATTGGGAGAAACTGCCCCTGTGTTCGTCCTTCTCTATGTGAGAGAACAAATCATGCTGATAGTAGTCCATGATTGACGGGAACTTTCCCACACTGTTCCTCTTCATCGTCTTCTCTTCGTAGTAGACTGTGGAGAGCATGTTTCAATCAATATATCTATCAATCAATCAACCAAATCAAGAAACACTGGCTAAAATCAAATGATGTAGGCCTAAATAACATGAATAATGTGTCTGTGGATGTGGGATGCAGACAAGATTCTGACCTTGGTTGCTCGTCTTTGCTCTGTTGGTAAGGGTGCTTTGGGTGGAGCCTAGCGTGTTCCCATCAGACTCTGTCTCGGTGTCACTGCTGCTGCCTGAGTATGTGCACACTCTTGGCGCTCTGTCCTGTTCAGGAAAGAGAGGGACATCAGAACAGAATAAGAAGATAAGAAGATAGATCAATCCCTCAATCCCTGCATCCAGTATGAAGGAAGTTAGTGGTTTTGCGAGCAAATGCATTAGCATTAGCACAATGACTGGCATTCTATGGCACACTAGCTGTTAGACGTCTAGTAATTGTGCTAACGCTAGTTAGCAATTGCTGTCTTAAATGGATACTTTGGGATTTTGGCAATGAGGCCCTAGATCTACTAGCATGCCATCAGATACCCATATACGTCCAGTCATTGCGCTAATGCTAATTAGCATTGGCTCGCAAAACTACATCTAACTTCATTGATACTGGAAGTAGAGACATAAAAATGGTATCCACGAGTTCATCTGACTCTGAGGAAGTAGATGAAATCCCTTTAATATCACTGTATCCTCAACAGATTACAGAGATACTCTTTCATAATGATAATGCTTCTTGGAAATGTGAAATTGTATAGGGATTGTACGGAAGCCGCAATTACAGATGATAATGCGTCTTACGTGCTACACAGAAACACAACCCCTAGGCATTTGAAGTACTGTAGATTTTTCAGTTTAGCAGTTCTCTTATTGCTGCTATTATTCTGTCAGAGGATAATTGATTTACGTCCCTCCACTACTAGCAACATTTACTGTATTTCATGCAACATAAGGAATCAATGCTATTATATGCTACTATGCTATTGCCAAAACACCACCCCTTTTACATAGGCCTAATAGTGCTGGGGAAGTTCCTTACAGTGGGTGAGTTTAGATCCTTAGTGTTCCTCTTCTTTTCCACTTGTTCCTCGTGGGCCTCCGTAGTGACTGCGTGGCTGGTGCTGCATAACTCTATCTGACTCAGTCGCTTCCTTCTGATGACATCTATCATTCAAAAGTAAAGAGAAACAAACCATGAGACACAGACAACAACCAAACCCACACACTCACACCAGGAAGAGAGCCTACGCATTGCGTACATAGAGGGCGGAGGAAAGAAAAAATGTCAAAGCTATTAGGTCCCGGAGTTTCAGTAAGACTCATGGTTACATCCCAAATGGCTCCCTATTCCCTTTATAGTGCACTACATTTGACCATGGCCATAGGTTACTATTTGGGACGCATCCATAGCTAACGCTATGCCAATATAGTTGTTAACCTGTGAAAGCCCATGCTGTACAACATGAGCATTATGCTACAATTTCTTTAATTGTGAGGAGAGTTTGGCATTTCATCTATTAATAGTCAATGGCATCCTCCCTACCGAGACTACATCGCTACATTTCTGACTTGAAGCAGCCCCGAAATACCAGCTTCAAACTGTCACTCCCAATGACAAAGCATCCAATGATAGTCACAGCTGAGTCAGTGTGAATTTTAATGACTACCTACCCCTTCCTTCACACTTTTTTTTCTATACAACTCCCTGCCTTCTCCTGACAATATAATTAACTGGGCCTCGTTGGCGGCGGCACCGCGGGAACATCAGCAGAATAATTTGTACCGCGCCGAGGACAAAATAGTTCTTTCATCTTCTTGACTACCTGTGAGGGAATCCGTGGTGGAGATTAGGCTCCTTCTCTATTCCTTATAATGACAGCTGCTGGTCATGCCTACCTTAACCGCAGTACCGAGGTCACACAGATAGACACTAATTCCCCGATTGCATAAATCCCTAGGCGTGATCACTGAGATCACTCATCCCTATACGAGTACATTGTTTGTATTACTTCCCTCAGCCCATATGATCCCTCTCTCTCTCCTCCCCACCCACCGTCGTGCTGTTGTGTTGCTGCGGTAAATGAACAGGCAGAAGGTGGTTTATGATCTATGTCGCTAATTGTCGCTATTGAGTTTGCATGTCTAATTGTATTAGCGACTTATCCTTGGGATATGGTCTGTGGGTCGTATTATCCGGAGGGTTTTGTGAAGGTGGGTGGGGGACGCAGTGTCCTTTGTTAAGCAGAGCTACAGAATATCACTCAGAATACCAATAGGCTTGTCCATCTAGTCCAGCATTCAAAATGCATAGGAGATTGAATAACAAAAGGTAGAAGGTTTTCCTTTTCACTGAATAGCTTCAAGTGGATAATGGATCCTCTGTTGAGATTGAGAGGGTGGAACATGTATAGTGAATTCTTGAGGGCGACTTAAGGTTCACAATGATGTGAATTGAAGTAAAACACTGCCACCCTCATTGCACAATCAAATTGAGCCAGCGAGAATCTGAATTTTATCCTCTCTCATTTTACACACAGTTTATAGATGGGTTAACACCAAATTGGGTTTCATGATAGTGGCCAAACATCCTCTGAGCCTGCTCAGCCATTCTAACTTTTATATGCAGCTGTGAATCATTGGTTTACCTAACATAAAACCATTGGCATGAACCAGAGACAACACAGAGCCTGTAACAGTGGTTGTGTCCCGATCATCGACTTTTCTCCCTGAAGTGTGCACTTCACATGATGGGACTGTACTGGTATAAGAGCAATGGTGTGGACATTGTCCAGCCAATACTTACGGCTTCTTAATGCATAAAGGGGAGTGTGGAAGTGCACGCTTTGAGAGAAGGGTATAGAATGGAGACGTAACGGGGATGTTGTTATGAGGTCAACCCCCAGTCTTACCTGACGTGGATGGTCTGGGGAGGCGGCTCAGGGCTTCCTGTCCACAACCTCTTCCAGTAACTGTAGAGTCAGACAGGGAGTGGCCCAGGGCACTGGTGGGTGGTACATGTGGTTGGGATTCAGACAGGGACGGCACTGTCACATGGGATGGGGAATGAGCAGCAGAGGCCAAGAGGAGGTCCTGGTCAGGATCAGTGGGACTGTGAACGCTCGCCATTGTCCGGTCGGGGCTGGACTCAGATCTAGGAATGTGGCGCCCATTGACCCGGGTGACGGAGTCAGGGAGGGGGAAGGTGCCAATCCCGCTGTCCAGGGTTCTCATTTGACAGCTGGAGCCTGGGGGGGGTTGGGGACAGGAGAAGCAGCGTGTGATGATGGGGTTGGGGGCGGGGAGGGGGGGAGCAATGGAAAAGGAGGAAGAGCAACTGGATTGGATTCACAAGCAATGGAAGGTGCTGTGGGTAAAAAGGGCATCTTGGGGTAGGTTCAATAAGATAGGAGAACGAATGGAGGCAAAAAGCAAGAGACACAGGAGCATTACTTAACGTACGGAGCACCTGGGTACAATCCAAAGCCAAATCATTGTGAGAAACTGTAGAAATGTAATGCAGGAAAAAGGACTGAACTTTTCGTATTACTTTGTCCAGTAATATGTGTGATGCGATCTGTTGTGTGTGTAATTCATCAGGTTTATTCCTATAAGTGGTTATCAGCCCTCTATGATCAAAACTGTATCACTTCTTCATAAAATTAATAAAGGTATCTGACTAATCTTGAAAAGGATCTAAAATGAACGGCCGCTTGTAACTCCTAGGTCTCTCTGCGTTCCCAATCTAATTTCACCCATTTGGAACCCAGCGTGACTTTAGAGTGCCAATTTATTAGTGATTTTTCTCCCTACCTCCTATATCAGCATTATGTTGATTTATACACATTCACCGAACTTGATATGTTCCACACTGCGCAGTGATCTAAGGACACTGTAGCAACAGATGGACAGCGTTTAAAATACACAGTTTTGCAAAGCCTCCGTCTCCGAGCGAGACAGATGGATGGCTGTTCGACATGATCCAATTCCATGTAACTGTGAATGATGTTGGCTAATCATTCTGTGCTCATTACTTAATTGCAACAATATGGGTAAAAAAAAGAAAGAGAGTGTTGAACTAGTTCTAACATTAATTAAGTTTAAAGACAAAAGTAGGGGAAAGGTCAGATGGCTGATATGACTGCAACTTTGACAATGTTCTATTTTCATTCTAGGTTGCACAGTGTATTGTTGCATTGCAAAAGTAGAACATATCAATCTAGCGTTCTGTACATTATAGACTAGTTGAGGATGGAAAAACCTTGGAAATGATTGATCCTTTCGAGTGAGCAGTTGTTTTGGAAGATATTTAGAATAATCTGTAAGTTCTGATTTATTTCTTGCCTTTTATGGACAAGCATGGGACCTATTTTTTTTTTTAAGAGTTGGGTTAATTTCTGCTAGCTCTGCCCTTAACCATGGCGCTTGGTCTTGTAACGCTCAGACCATAAACATCCACTTCTTCTATATGCCCTAACACATCCCTCCATCGTTGTCATACAGTCTCTGGACGTTCAACCCAAACTTCTAGAAAATAATGGGTAAATGGATGGATGATTGAATTAATGAATTCATTAATTATATATTAACCGTTTCCCCTGAAGGGGTTCAAGGCATGTAAGAGCTTCCATGGATATGCTTTAGTACAATAACCCATAAACATAGGGCTCGCACAACATCATCGCCAACCAGCTGCATCAAACCCTCATAATTAAAACCAAAGCTCTTTATCAGAGGCAATGCGCTGACGTTGTAAAATACATGATTAACCTTAATAAAGCAATATTTTCAGTCCCCTCTAAATTTGCAACCAGACATTCAATTAAACCAACAGTGCATCAAAACAATAATTAATTCAATTATGCATCAGAAACGTCCCACTGGATGACTGGGAGTAAACAGAGTCGACTTAATCATGCTATTAGTACACAGTCAGAGTCATATTGTAGGCATATGTGTCTTCTTCTGCTTCTCTTGCACCTCCTACTCCGCAGTAATGTTGTAGCTGAGGTGGTCATGAACCACCTCGATGGACAGATGGCCTGTTATGTTGCTTAGATACATCTGCAATGAGTCATCACGGGGGCGGTAGTGGCCAGCCCCTAAAACAGCAGCTGATCAATTACTACAGAGTTCTGCATTATGCATCAAGTGTAAACCAGTTCAGAATGTCTCACATTCTTGATCCTATATTCAAGGAAGAAGACAGAAGATAAAGAGGGAGACAGAGAAAGGGAAATAAAAGAGAAAGAGAGAAAGGAAAGAGAAAGAGGGAGACATCCACACCTCACAAAGCTCAATAATCAAAGGAGTTGATTTGGCAGTCGTTTTCAATATGCCGTTTGCACTCACACTATAACAAGGTCTAACATGGACCTAGAAGCCAGTTCCACTGCTTTTTTTTCAATCTTCCTTTCTAATCGGGGACTGGTTTAGACCTGGGATACCAGGTTTGTGCATATTAATTATCAGGTAGAACAGAAAACCAGCAGTGCTCCGGACCTCGTAGGGTATGGTTTTAATGGCCCTAGGGTAATACTATCTAAAATCATCGGAAAAAGTATCAGAGAGGCTCTGGAATTGTGTTTACTGTGATCCCAATCACTTCTATATTAAACCTCCTGGAGATAGAGAGCAAGCTCTGCAGACCTAATGACATATTATGATGAGGACTCATGTAAAACCCAGACATTAACCACCATCGCAACTGCATGGGAATTACAACCAGAGGTCATGACTATTGTCACATGACCAAGACCTCAAACCATTTCAATTCAGTCCAAGGTCAAAACTTGAGCTGTTTATGATCTATTATCTATGCACAGTCACTTTACCTACATATCATCTCAATTACCTTGACGAACCTGTAACAATGCACATTGACTCGGTACTGATCCCGTTGTATATTAGCCTCGTTATTGTTATTTTATTGTTGCTCTTGAATTTTTTGTTATATAGTTTATTTAATAAATATTTCACTTTTCTGAAAACTGCGTTGTTGGTTAAGGGCTTGTAAGTAAGCATTTCACCGTAAAGTCTACACCTGTTGCATTAGTGCGCACGTGACAAATAAAATTTGATTTGATTTGATTTGCTTTGAACCATGACAAAGCCACATCTCAGACTCATGAGTCCATCCGCATCCTTTTCTAGTTTCTAGTTTTAATCCCTGCTACAATATCACATTATGTCAAAAATAAAATACAATTTTGTTTCTAGTTTCTTGTGTTCAGAGAAAATAAGTCATTGAGATCAGGCAAATGTGTGACATATTCTACCCATAAAAGCCCAGGGTAAAATGATACGCTAGGCTGGACTTCAGGACCTATAAGTGGACTCTGCTTAAATCTTTATGAGACCTTTAATTCATACTGAGGGGAGGTTGGATAGATGTGCTTAGCTGGCAGAATTAGATATGCCATTCAGTTAATTAGAATACAGAAACGATTAACAATCTTATTTTTGGCTCTGTTCCACGACATGGGGCTTAGTTGAATCAGGAAAATGTTCACACATCCTGGACATTTTCTCATGTCAAAACTATTTCTCACAATATTTGTGTGGTCGACCCCATCAATACAGAGGCTAGCATATAAAAATGACTTAGAGCCAAAGAGAGCAGCTTTCATAAGTAATGGTATGTAGTGGTATGTGGTTTTCCATGTTTGATGTAAATGATGTCCAAAATAACCTGCAACTCTAGGTCCTTAATGTCCATCCTTTAGAATTCATCTTGATTTAGATAGTCATTGTGATAGTCAGCATAAAATAGTTAGTGGAATATTGCGTACCAGCAGCCACATCATCTGTGCAGACCTATTATGGTGCATGGAAATAAATAAACAAAATTAAGCAACAGAGATCATAATCCTGTGTGAAAATAAGGACAAACATAAAGAAAAGACCACTATAATTCAAGTCAAGGCGTCACAAACACCTTTTGCACAGGTTGTACGTGACTGGTTTGCTGCTCTCCTGTTCACATAATGCCAAAGCCACATCAAACTAAGTGAGAGAAGAACCCATTTATGAAAGGACAACAGGCATCATCTCTTCAAAGATAGTTCCCTAAGAATGCCTTCCACCTGCCAACGAATGACAAACTGCCCAGCGTGTAAAGATCGCCTTGTCATTGAAATAGTAAGTGGGTGTTGTTGCATATAATTCTCCTATCACACATTGTACGCTACACCAAAGCTCTCAGAACAGCAGCTGCCCTGACAACCCCCGATGTCTTAGCCACGTAAATAATACTGTACGCCAGCAACGCTAAAAGGATTTTTGAACGCCGGAGACAGTAACCATTTTATTGATGACCTCAAAATACAGTGGGAGAGTGGCGCGATAATAAAGACTCACTCTGCCAGTGACAAGACGAATCAGTCCTGCAAAGATACAGGAAATATTTTTATAGGCTCTAAGCCTACAGTTTTTCACTGGTATGAGAAAGTGTTACATATGCAAGTCCCACATGCATTTGCCATTAGGTGATGAATGGCAACAGCTATTTCTGTATACTGCAAAAGCCTAAAATAAGAGACCGTTTCTATACTCAATTACAGAAATACTTTACATAGAGAGCAAAAGTTGGAGATGCATTTCTGGTGACTACTGAACATGTCTATGTTGAGAAATCTATATTAATGTTGCTTATTAGCACTAAAATGTTATATGTTTTCAGACGATAGCTCAAAGTACAGTAGGCCCATTGCTACAGTAAAACCTTACCTATCATGTGGTCCTGACATGAAGTCTCAGGGTTGGGTTCCTCCTCATTCTCTCCATGCAAGCTGATCTTCTGTGTCACAATGATGGTCTGGTGAGAGAAAAATGAAGGATGAAGTGCATTTAACTTTACTTGAGTTCTCACAACATACACCACCGGTCAACAGTTTTAGAACACCTACTCATTCAAGGGCTTTTCTTTATTTGTACTATTTTATACATTGTAGAATAATAGTGAAGACATCAAAACTATGAAATAAAATATATGGAATCATGTAGTAACCAAAAAAGTGTTAAACAAATCAAAATATTTTTTATATTTGAGATTCTTCAAATAGCAAACTTTGCTTTGATGACAGCTTTGCACACTCTTGGCATTCTCTCAACCAACTTCACCCTGATTGCATTTCCAACTGTCTTGAAGGAGTTCCCACATATGCTGAGCACTTGTTGGCTGCTTTTCCTTCACTCTGAAGTCCGACTCATCCCAAACCATCTCAATTGGGTTGAGGTTTGGGGGATTGTGGAGGCCAGGTCATCTGATGCAGCACTCCATCCCTCCCCTTCTTGGTAAAATAGCCCTTACACAGCCTGGAGGTATGTTGGGTCATTGTCTGGTTGAAAAACAAATGATAGTCCCACTAAGCCCAAACCGATGGGATGGTGTATCACTGCAGAATTTGTTGATAGCCATGCTGGTTAAGTTAGCCTTGAATTCTAAATAAATCACAGACAGTGTCACCAGCAAAGCACCCCCACACCATAACACCTCCTCCTCCATGCTTTACATTGAGAAATACACATGTGGAGAGCATGTGAACCCCACACCGTGTCTCACAAAGACATATCTCCAATTTAGACCAGACCAATGGATACATTTCACCGGTCTAATCTCCATTGCTTGTGTTTCTTGGCCCAAGAAAGTCTCTTCTTAATTAATATTGGTGTCCTTTAGTAGTGGTTTCTTTGCAGCAATTCCACCATGAAGGCCTGATTCACATAGTCTCCTCTGAACAGTCAATGTTGAGATGTGTCTGTTATACTTGAAGTCTGTGAAACATTTATTTGGGCTTCAATTTCTGAGGCTGGTAACTCTAATGAACTTATCCTCTGCAGCAGAGGTAACTGTGTCTTCCATTCCTGTGGCGGTCCTCATGAGAGCCAGTGTCATCATAGCGCTTGATGGTTTTTGCGACTGCACTTGAAGAAACTTTCTTAAAATGTTCCATATTGACTGACCTTCATGTCTTAAAGTAATGATGGACTGTTGTTTCTCTTTACTTATTTGAGCTGTTCTTGCCATAATATGGACGTGGTCTTTTGGACAACTGATTGGCTCAAACGCATTAACTTCCTTAGGATTGGTGGGTCCACTGCGTGACAGGTTGAGCTTTCGTAGGCTAATGCGATTAGCATGAGGTTGTAAGTAGGACATAGACATATCTGATATTGGCAGAAAGCTTAAAGTCTTGTTAATCTAACTGCACTGTCCAATTTACAGTAGCTATTACAGTGAAACAATGCCAGGCTATTGTTTGAGGAGAGTACACAGTTTTGAACATGAAAAGTTATTAATAAACAAATTAGGCACATTTCGGAAGTCTTGACACAACAGTTTGAACAGAAATGCAATTCATTGGATCAGTCTAAAACTTTGCACATACACTTCTGCCATCTAGTGGCCAAAATCTAAATTGCACCTGGGCTGGAATAATACATTATAGCCTTATTCTTGCATTTCAAAGTTGATGGTACAAAAAAGATTGAAAAAACTTTTTATTTTTATTATCTTTTACAAGATCTAATGTGCTATATTCTTCTACATTCCTTTCACATTTCCATAAACCTTTAATTGTTTCCTTTCAAATGGTACCAAGAATATGCATATCCTTGCTTCAGGGCCTGAGCTACAGGCAGTTAGATTTGGGTATGTCATTTTAAGCGAGAATTGGGAAAAAAAGGGGCCGATCCTTAAAAGGTTTTAAGAAGGAAAGAAATTCCACAAATTAACTTTTAAGAAGGCAAAACTGTTCATTGAAATACATTCCAGGTGACTACCTCATGAAGCTGGTTGAGAGAAAGCCAATAGTGTGCAAAGCTGCCATCAAGGGAAAGGGTGGCTATTTGAAGAATCTGAAATATAAAATATATTTTGATTTTTTAAAACACTTTTTTTGTTAACTACATGATTCCATATGTGTTATTTCATCGTTTTGAGGTCTTCGCGACTATTCTACAATTTAGAAAATAGTAAAAATAAAGAAAAAGCCTTGAGTGAGTAGGTGTTCTGAAAGTTTGGACCGGTAGTGTGTAATATCAAGTTCTAAATCATGTTTATGACCAATTTGTTCAGGCATAATGACAGAACATTGACATTAAGCGTTATTAAACGTGCCTCACAACATCGTCAACAGATGGTATGTTATTTGTCGGAAAAATCGTCGGGGAGACCGGGAAACAAAGTAACACTTTTAGGCTTTTGCTTATTGAAAATATTATTTGATTTAGATTAAATAATATTGTTATACAAACAACATGCATATCTCAGCTACTACTACAAACTGTAACTACGTTTATAGAACATACCAGCCGTTTACAATTCAACCAAAAGTGTTGAATTCAGTTGTCCAACTGAATGTATTCAACTGAAATGTGTCTTCCGCATTTAACCCAACCCCTCTGAATCAGAGAGGTGTGGGGGGCTGCCTTAATCGACATCCACGTCTTCGACGCCCGGGGAACAGTGGGTTAACTGCCTTGCTCAGGGGCAGAACGACAGATTTTTACCTTGTCAGCTCGGGGATTCGATCCAGCAACCTTCCGGTTACAGCTACGGGGTTAAAAGTAGCATTGTGTTCAATGTTAAAAATGAAGGGTAATTGAAACGGATATTTTGATGATAATACACTAAATTGACAAATATTTCCATTTGATCTTTTAGGAATGTGATATTGACCAAAAACTCTAATTGTATCAAAATTAATATAGCCTGTTTTATATTAGGATTCAAACGTGTAAATTGTACAATTTTGCATTATCTTAATTTTACTACAAAACATTATGTAAAGAAGATACATTTTATATCATTATGTTAATGTTTCTAAATACCATATAAGGTACTGCGTTTACAACCCCCCCCCTCCCCCCACACACACACACACAAATCAAAATACCCCATGTTACTGATAAAACTACTATGTTTAAATACATGGAGAATAACCCACAGGTCAAAACACTAAACAAGAGAAGTGGCGGGTATATTTACTTAAGGGCCTCAAAACCTATTTTATGTCAATAAAACAAAAAATGATTGATGAATATAGGCATTTAGAGACACCACTGAAGCATTAGCACATTGCACAACAGCTTTCTAAGTGGTTTCTAATTTGAGTTATTAAAAGCTCTTACAGCTGACCCCGTGTTACATTTTTTTCACAGTCTCCCTTACATCATTGTAATGTGCATCGCATTGTATTCATAATTGCTTTGCTGCTTGTGTGTGTATTCAATCTTTTGTATGGTGGCCTCAACATTCCTTGAATATCATCTGCACAGATAATAACAGAACATCACTGCTAGTTTAAGGACATGTCTGGTATGATTCATAAACCACAAACAAGCAAAGTACACTTTTCTACAACGTGATAATACTTTATATACTTCTACGAAACCAGACATCCAAAATAACAAACGCAGCTAAGCTAACACAGATGCAGTAGCTGGCATATTCAGATAGAACATTATTTATATATATATATAGCTTCCCTTTAGCTCTTAAACAAAACAATAGTGGAAGACGATTCATCAATTCTTTAAGCGATGACTCAAAACAGAATCGACAAACACCTTGGATTTACAGTTACAGTTACAGTTACTGTTACATTTTCAGAGCCTCTTTCGTAAATAGGTAGTTCTGTCAGGGGAAGCAACCAGGTAATTGTTCTAATATGGAGGTGGGCTAACAGAGTGTGATGTTGAAAAAGTGTTCCTCCGAAAGTATAAAGGGGATTTGCAGGTCATAAACACTTATTTTCTTCTGTGGTATTTCTGTAGAAGGGAGATGGAGATGAAGCTGCAAGGATAGTATTAAACAGGCCTTTGTTGAATTGAGTGTCTGAGATAAGAGCCTCCTCTTCGCTATCAAAGTTCCCCATCAGCTGGATTGAATTTCCTGCATATTGCATGTGGACTCTTTTTTCTTTCTCCCCCTTCCTCCCTTGCTCTCTCTCTCTCTGTCCCTGACAGAGAACAAGTAATATCTTCTACAAGGTTAGAATTACGTGGCATTCTAAGTCTTACCCAAAGCGTTTTTTGTTCTATACAAAGCTTAGTATGTGGTTCAACAATGGTAGCATATCTCCCAAGATGAAGTGCTTCAGTGTGCGCTCATATTTGTGTATGTGTGAAGGTTGGCGGAATTTGCAGGTGTGTACACAAATTAGACATGAGACACGGAAAACGTTATGGCAACAGTAAATTATATGGAGTATACGCACAATCCAATAAGCAACTGACCAGCATGAGAGCATGGAGGAAGTGGATACTGAGGTTAGGGGAAATAGTAAGAAAATGGTGAGATTATGAGGAAAGATGGATAGATGAGAGAGAGAGAGACCCATGCAATATCCTGGAAGCCAAGCAACGTTTCATTACAGGACCCCTTGCTCACTCACAGCTGTATCGGAGCAGATCTCCATATCTCCCCTCATATCGCTGTTTCTCTTGGGGATGGAGATGCCAGGGAGAGATTCAGCTATGGAGTCACCCTTCCTCACACTCCTGTATGGGAAACATGATTTGATACATTTTCTGTCTGTCTGCTTAACTGATTTCATATGAACCGTGCAGTTGGAAAGAGATCCCGGGTGATACATTCCACTGTTCTCACTCAATACGGCCTCCATATACACTGAACAAAAATATAAACTCAACATGTAAAGTGTTGGTCCCACTGAGCTGGAAAAAAATGCCAGAAATGTTACATATGCATACTAGCTTACTTCTATCCAATTTTATGCACAAATTTGTTTACATCCCTGTTAGTGAGCATTTCTCCTTTTCAAAGCTAATTCATCCACCTGACAGGTGTGGCATATCAAGAAGTTGATTAAACAGCATGATCATTACATAAGTGTTGGGGACAATAAAAGGCCACTCTAAAAGGCCACTCTGTGCAGTTTGGTCAGACAACACAATTCCACAGATGTCTCATGTTTTGAAGGAGCATGCAATTGGCATGCTGACTGCAGGAATGTCCACCAGAGCTGTTGCCAGAGAATTGAATGTTAATTTCTCTACCATAAGCCGCCTCAAACGTCATTATAGAGAAACTGATTCTGATTGGCTGGGCCTGGCTCCCCAGTACCCTGCCCAGTCATGTGAAATCCATTGATTAGGGTTTAATTCATTAATTTAAATTGACTGATTTCCTTATATGAACTGTAACTCAGTAAAATAGTTGAAATTGTTGCATGTTGCATTTCTCTTTTTGTTGAGTATAGCTATCCCCCTACCGTAGGATCTGAAATAACCTCTTTTTAATGGCTCTTCCCGACTCCAGTCTCATTGAGTGATAAATGTTTGTAACTACTCTTGATAAAAATCTGTCAGCTGAGATTTTAGGTATTATATCAATTTATGGGAGGAGGGGTAATTCTGTACTCTTCCAGCCAAGATAGCTCAGGGCTGACAGTGTCTCTAGATTCCAGGCTAGGAAGTGCTAATGTTCACTCAAGTGGAACCATAACTCAAAGAGACAGCTGGTGTTGCTGTTGTTGAGCTGTGTGTGTTTTTGTCTCTTCACATGCATGCATAATGTAGCAAGACTTGTGTTTTACAGCAGCATGAACACTGGGAGAAATGCTAAAACGACAATCCGCAATCATTTCAGCATCACAGGAGACAAGTTATCTAATGAGTGTTCTTTTTCCTGATCAAATCACTGTAATTTTTGGGAGGTTTTTACCTATGACTAATTATGCAAATGTTCTTGAAATAATACCAACCGTCCAAGAAGCTCTTTCATGAACTGGTCTTTCCCAATGTAGGTTGTAGAACACTGGATCTGATTGGCTATTTGTCCCATCTGAATATTGCAATGATCCATGATCGAGCTCAGCTTGTTCTCCGACAGCGTCAGCTCTGGACTCTTTTCGAACTGGCTGTCGATTTTTTTCTTATCCTTCTTTTTGTCTGATTTCATCTGTTTGCCTCCCAGCACAGATCCGATCCTCAGCTCTTTTTTCTCATCTTTCTCTTTCGGGGAGGTGGCGTCTGATTTCTTTCCATTCAAGGCTGGCAGCTTGCTTTTACGCAGGCCGAACCAGTTGGCTAGAGACGGGCCGGTCTTCTGCTTGGTCTCTGGTGCTATTACCTTCTCTTGACCCTGACCTTTCTGGATATTCTCCTCGATCCCCATCATGACCTTCTCCTCGATGGTGCAGACTGTGGGGCTCACTGGTTGCTCTCCCTCATCGATTTCCCCTTGGGAACAGCCTGCCTGGACTTTGACGCTCTTCGCGTGGTCTAGTTTTCCGGGGCTGAGCACTTTCCCACCCTTTGTTGTGGCCTCCGGGCTATAGACAGGAGAGGCCGGCGACTCAAATGGAGGATGAGATGCAACCTTCTTGGGATTTCGGTAGTTCTTCAAGCCGATCCGGTCGGCGAGGGGTAAGCTACGCACTTCTTTTTGAGGTGCAGCCGTGACGCTCTCTCCCTTTGTGGTGCTCCGTGGCCCTTCACCGGTGAATCCCGATGTGAAGGCTCTCCCCGGAAGACCCTGGTGGCTGTTTGAGCCTGTCATACCTCCGTAGTGGCTCAGCCTGTGGCTGGGGCAACGGACTGGACTTTCCCCAGATCCGCTACTGGGTTTAATCTGTATGCCCTCAACAAACGAGCTCTGCCTTGTTAACGAGTTCCCCCTCTCTCCAGAGTTGGTAATGATCTGGGTTCGAATCTTCACATGTCCGTCCAACACACTGATGTTGGGTTTTTCCATGTAGTGGGTGCTGAAACTCTGGCTGCGAGCTTTCGCCCCAGTCATCCCCAGGACAGGCTTTAGGTGAGGTTTGGTCGTGACAGATATGGACCTCTTAAACAGTCTACTGTCACATTCCGACTTGTCACCAACCCCCTGCTCTGCCAACTCAGAGGTGTGTGCCTCCTCTTCCTGAATTATGCACTGGACCTCACCCTTAGTCTCTATGATGGAAGTCATGGCTAATGAATCAACATACACTGCCTGAAAACTGTCACACGGGATGAAAGCATTTGAAGTCACAGTCTCTTTGGAGACCGAGTTGATGTGTTCCTTCTCTTGCTTTCCTGGTATCGTGGTGGAGCCTTTCTGCAGTGAAGGGGGCGATTTCACAGAAGCTTTGAAGCCCATAGGAATTCGTGTCTTTGACGCTTTTTCAGTGGAATTTTGAGTGCTAGTTCCAAAGACGGGTGGGTTTGCTACAGCCTGGGGAGGTTGAGTCATACTACTGTGAGGTTCTGTTGGACACTGAGGGTGGCCCTGCAGAGTTACAGGGAAACTACTAGAGTTCTTATACGACATAGAATTTACTTTCTTACTTGTGAATGTGCTTTGAAGTGAAGAGCCACGTTGAGAGTTGTATGAGGGAGGAGGAACATTCTTTGAGCTTTTAGGTGCATTTTCAGGGTGATCAGGCACATGCCCTGAGGAGGGGAGGTAGAGTTTTGTGGGGACCCGTTTCGAAGTGCCTTTAGAGGGGGTCTCATTTGAAGCAGGGTGCTGCTGGCTCGATTTGTCCAACAGTTTCTGAGGTGCGATTGCGGTACCGTAGCCTGCGTCCAGGTCTATGGTATCTTGGCCCTTGTAGGGTGGGGGTTGTAATAAATGTTGCATATTTGGTACAGGCGGGGGGTGGTAACTCGGGGGTGGCCCCCTCCCAGTTGTAGGCGTGGATGGTTGAGCCCCTGGTTTAAGTGCTTGAGGTGACCCATCGTAGTTTGGTCTGATAAGTAAGGAGGTGGTGCGGCCAGGGGGCGGGGGAGGAGACGGGGACCTGAGTTCAGTTTTGCTGCTGGCTTCACAGTGTCTGTCTCTGGTAGGCTGTTCCCTGTAGTCCACATGGTCCAAATGCCTTCTTGGGAGGTGTGGGGAGCCGGTTGGAACACTAGATGAGGAGCCCTTTGTCCAGTCATTCCTGCCAGGAAGCTTGTTGATTACTGCCTTGGGGCTTGTAGTGCAGCCTGGAGCTTTGATGAACCTGGACATCTTGACCGGAGGAGAAGAAGGGAACTTTGACTCCTGAGCTGTAAATCCGGAGGTTGGTCCACTGTTGCTTGTTTCCGTGGTGGAGCCCTTAGAAACCTTCAGTGGAGATCCTTTCCCCCGGCTGCTGGGGATCTTTGAGCTGATGGCCTTGGGGCTGGTGGAAGCATTGTTCATGGGAGGGACAGAGTGGCCTTTGTGGATTCGATTGGAAGGTGGCTTTATCAATTTCCGTACTGGAGTGACATGCATTTGCAGCCGCTCTGGGCTTCCCTCCCTGCTAATGCTGCCGTTGTTGCCTACTTTGTGACGAATGGGCCTATCATGAGGCGACAGTGCAGCATACTCAGCAACCCCATTTACTTTCCTCCCAGGAATCTCTTTCCGAGCCCCAGCACCAAAACAGGACTGCTGAGCACTGAGTTCAATGGGCTGTCCGTCTGCATCGAATACAGCCATGATACTCTCCTCAGACTGAGTTTTAACCCCCTTGTGTTCCTTGATTAGGCTGAAAGGCCTGGGCCTTCCGTCAGCAGACTGAGTTCGGCCAGGTTCCCTCTTCAAGCATTGTACGGGAAGCAGTTTGTCAGAATCTCTTGAGAGCCTCTTGATGTCCTTCTGCAGTTGCTCAGCTGTCCGGCAAACAGGCAGCCGCCGGTGGTCACTGACCTCAGTGTGCAGATCCTCAGGGTCGGTGTCTGAGAGGTGGAGGGGGCATTCAGCCTCTGTGGGGCTGATGTCAAAGTGCAACAGGGAGGGGTTTAGAACAGCCGAGGTCCGCCCCCCGGAGAGGAAATTGTTGATGAAGCTTTTGAGTTTTTCTGGCCGCTCCTTGGAGTTATAGCCGGGCGGGTGTGTCATACCCATGCTGCAGTTACTATCCCCTACTATGCCACTGTCCTGCAGCCCATCCCAGCTACACACACTGTCCGAGACGCTGTGCGACAGCTTCCTGAAGTACATCCAGCCTCCGTCCTTACTGGGGACGCAGTCTCGTCTGCAGTACGCCGAATGTAGCGACTCGTCGTCCGCATCATCAGAGTCGTACACAAACGTTTTGCCCCCCACCACTGAGACAGGGGTCCTTCCCACATAAGTGGGCTTGGAGATTCCCTTGCTCCCACTCTTAATCCCCAGAGAGTAGATACCCTCATTAGAGTTCATGCAGTCCTTGTCGCCCGACTTGGAGACCCAGGAGGATGAGGAGCCTTTTGGTTTTCTCCTCTGGAGCTTCCGCAGGCCTTCTAGGATGTGGCTCTCTTTCCTCCTCGTGGGGAGCTGCTCTTCCAGGGGGGCACAGATGTTCCCGGGGGCCGAGGAACCCAGGCTCAACCTCTTCTCCCATGTCAGAGAGGACTGCAGGGGAAATACAGAGAGACAGAAGTTATTAGGAAACTCAGAGAGGACAGAGGGAGATTGAGAGATAGACACAGACACATCATTCGAAAATGCAGCTAAATTGAGCTGGGCAACAGCAATCCAAGCATGAATATAAGGGTGTTCAAGCACCTGTAGTACTTCTCAGAGGATTTGTGACCATGGCCCACTCTCATTCTAAACAACAGAGTTGGTTGTGGAGTCATATGATTCATTTGTTAAGCTGTTACTCAGTCTGCAATTTGTTCTACTTCCTTTCACATGGTCTATTGGAGATACTAAGCCCTTTGGGTTATGGCTCAAGCTACATATTTAATGCTTTGATTAATAAATAAAAAAACTATTAAATAACACATATGGAATCCTGTAGTAACCAAAACGATGTAACCCAAAATATATTTTTATATTTGAGATTCTTCAAAGCATCCACCCTTTGCCTTGATGACAGCATTGCACACTCTTGGCATTCTCTCAACCAGCATCATGAGGTAGTCACCTGGAATGCATTTCAATTAACAGGTGTGTCTTCTTAAAAGTTAATTTGTGGATTTATTTCCTTCTTAATGCATTTGAGCCAATCAGTTGTGTTGTGACAAAGTAGGGGTGGTATACAGAAGATAGCCCTATTTGGTAAAAGACCAAGTCCATATTATGACAAGAACAGCTCAAATAATCAAAGAGAAACGACAATCCATCATTACTTTAAGACATGAAAGTCAGCCAATATGGAACATTTCAAGAACTTTGAAAGTTTCTTCAAGTGCAGTCGAAAAAACCATCAAGCGCTATGATGAAACTGGCTCTCATGAGGACCGCCACAGGAATGGAAGACACAGAGTTACCTCTGCTGCAGAGGATAAGTTCATTAGAGAGTTACCAGCTTCAGAAATTGCAGCCCAAATAAATGCTTCACAGAGTTCAAGTAACCGACACATCTCAACATTGACTGTTCAAAGGAGACTGTATAAATGAGGCCTTCATGGTCGAATTGCTGCAAAGAAAACACTACTAAAGGACACTAATAATAAGAAAAGACTTGCTTGGGCCAAGAAACACGAGTAATGGACATTAGATGGGTGGACATTCGTCCTCTGGTTTAGAGTCCAAATTGGAGATTTTTGGTTTCAGCCGCAATGTCTTTGTGAGACGCGGCTAGGGTGAACTCCACTGTAAAGCATGGAGGAGAAGGTGTTATGGTGTAGGGATGCTTTGTTTGTGACACTGTCAGTTATTTATTTAGAATTCAAGGCACTCTTAACCAGCATGGCTACCTCAGCATTCTGCAGCTATACGCCATCCCATCTGGTTTGGGCTTAGTGGGACTATCATTTGTTTTTCAACTGGACAATTACCCAACACACCTCCAGGCTGTGTAAGGGCTATTTGACCAAGAAGGAGAGGGATGGAGTGCTGCATCAGATGACCTGGCCTCCACAATCCCCCGAACCTCAACCCAATTGAGATGATTTGGGATGAGTCGGACCTCAGAGTGAAGGGAAAGCAGCCAATAAGTGCTCAGAATATGTGGGAACTCCTTCAAGACTACTAAAAAAGCATTCCAGGTGAAGCTGGTTGAGAGAATGCCAAGAGTGTACAAAGCTGTCATCGAGGCAAAGGTTGACTCTTTGAAGAATCTCAAATATAAAATATATTTTGATATGTTTAACACTTTCTTGGTTACTACATGATTCCATGTGTTATTTCATAGTTTTGATGTCTTCGCTACGTAGAAAATAGTAAAATATAGAAAACCCCGCAGTGTTCAGCTATGTGTTACTTCTATTTTTTTAAGCTGATTGAAACCCCACATTGATAAAGTTCATAAATGAGAGCGACAGAGACAAAGTAAAATAGACAGAGACAGACACACACACAGAGACAGAGTGAGGAGAGGTTGGTCTGGTCATCGTACCATTTTCCCACAGGAGCGTCCTTCATTCCAGGTGTAGGAGCCACTGGAGTATTCACTGCAGGCGCTAGACAGGGACAGCTCACTGCTGCTACAGCTGCTGCGTGGGTAGACTGGCGCTTGCACCGTCAGACTCAGCTGGCTCAGACACTTGGCCACAGGAAGTCCCGCCTTTCCGTTCAGTTGGACATCCTGCAGGATGGATTCCAAAGTCATGATTTAGTGCCACATACATTAATGAGTCGGGATAAAGGGGACTAAGGTAGAGAAGGTAGAGACAATTATGAGAGATGCAAGAAAACGCTACAAAAACACTGATTAACAAGCCTTATTTCAGCTTCTCAGTCTAGAAACTATAGAGTTGGGTCTGGACCCATACAGCGTGTTACATTGTATTTGAAATGAAAGGCTTTCCCCATCACTCTCCAGTGTTTATGTCTTGAATGGCTTCAAACCTAGTCTGGGACACAGACACATGGCTGATGCCAGGGGAGGAGCATGGTTTGGGTTATGAGCTAG
The DNA here is from genome assembly GCF_034236695.1 of Oncorhynchus nerka. Classification (NCBI taxonomy): domain Eukaryota; kingdom Metazoa; phylum Chordata; class Actinopteri; order Salmoniformes; family Salmonidae; genus Oncorhynchus; species Oncorhynchus nerka. Next base: position 58,207,844 of record NC_088400.1, on the reverse strand, counting down.
GGATGGCAGGCTGATGGGCTCCAGTGAAAGCCAATTACCCAGGGAGATAAGGGAACAGCTGGAGGACAGGTGGCAGGGGTGAACAGGGGTGAGTGGGTTGGCGCGTGTCACAGAGAGATTCACAGGGTCATATGAGATGGTAATGGTGTCAGAAGGTAAGAATATGGCCGGGAATCTATGACTATACAATATTGAATCACTGGTGCATTTTAAAAGGCTGTCCAAACACACCCAGTTTTTGTCTTTGTACATTAATGCAAAAAAAAAGCGGTGTTTTTTGCATGTCTATTGACTGTTTTAAGTTGGATTGCCGATGGCTGATATTTTATGTGTGAGACTTTCTGGGTTTTTCAGTATTCCTGTAAAGTGTTACGAAAGCTACTGCTTCAACTCTATAATTAGCCAGTGAGATGCAAATGATCCATCATACTTTCAGACGCAATCTCCCCAACAGATGTTTCCTGCATCAGTCCTATTCCACAATTCTGTCCAAACAAATGTCGATTCGGAATTCTAATCAACTGTTCAGTCAGAGAGATAATAGGAAGCGAACTAATTGGCCCAGGAAATCTGTACCAATCTGTACTGCAAGTATATCACATTAGCACGGCTTCTTTACCCAAACTCATTACCTTGTCGCAAACACATGAATACATTATCAGACTTCAACATTATTACACAATCAATTTTTCACATTTTTTGGGGCCACATTTCTTTACTATATATGAAGGTTTATCAGGTTGGGTCCTCAAGGAGTAAAAGGACACAAGACCAGAGTGAATTTTTTAAGACCTTAATACATAATATATAACATGACTAATGTTCTACACTATCCCGCAGACTCATTTTTACTGAAGATGAGCCTCAATCGATGGTCCTCTGGTAATATGACAAGGATATATACCTTTAAGAATGTGATACTGCCAACTCTGCTTGCCGAGAACAGCAGATCAAATCCCCAAATAGTTAGAACTGGTATTTTAATCCTCCCTAATGATTTCTCTGGGCTATACGTCAGTTCTGATGCCTGGACAATACATATGGGTGAGGCTGGGGGGAAAAGAACATGCCATTGGTTTGTTTTCCATCAATCTTACATGAGGTGGAGAGTCAGTGTTCCTGGATAGCAGGAAGCTTTTGCTCCTCTCCGGCTCCAGGAGGAGATCAGAGGCAGACAAATCCATGATCCGAGAGTGGAGTTTCTGAAAGGACAAGAAAGCACACGGTCTTACTGAATGTCTCTACTACATACAGAATTCATCTGTACGGAAGAATCTGGCAATCAAACAACTATATTATGTTGCATGCTATTTTGCATTTCATATTGGTGTTCTGTATCAATCGCACTTTTCCAGTAGTAGATTAATGAATACATAATAGAAAGTCTACCATCAAACATAAATCATTTTCATTCAAATCTCACAACGAAAACAAACAAAAAATCACATTTGAGCAGGTCGCAAAAACGCTTTGGTTCAGCCGTACTTTCCCAGAGCTTGAAAGTAAATCTCTTTCTCCCTCCACTGAGATTGTATGCAGGGCACTCTTCAATAGTCTTCGACTCAATGTCATTAATGTCATCTGTTAAGAATAATTCATGTGAATGGGAAATAATTGCATTGGGGAGCGAGGGATTCCTTTGATTTTTGTATTCATATTCAAACACTATTTTTACGATCCATTATTTTCTTTGGTTTCCGTTCACAGGGGAAGGATACAAAACCAAATACATTTTCACATATTAATCCTCCAACCTAATTACTGCCCAGTTCCCCGTGCTCGGATCTACTTAACGGCAAACGTGCTGTAACAAAACACTCGATTTATGCCACATTCCCCTCCAAAGCCAACTTTAATGCTCGTTGAGGGAGGACATTTTCTGCTGCGCTCATATCTATTTGAATTTCTCCATCTCGATAATGAAATACAATTGCCAGATTCCTGTACTCTGCACTAACTTTCCTTCCCGTGCTGTGTACGCCCACTCTAGATGAACATAACCACAGGAAGAATGTCACGCTGCCTTCGGTGCGGCGATGAGAGTCACCTTGTGGAACTTTTCGTGTATAGTATATTAGCTTAAGTCCATCTATAGTCTTCCTTCAGTGTCCTCCACAATTAATCCCAATCATTTGAAAGTGATGGAAATTATTATTTGCATGACATCATTAGTTGGAGACGCGGGCGACATCCCACAATGTTCCTTTAACATAAATGAAGTATATCTGAATAAAAAAAAGACAGGGAGAGAGTATACAATATGACAGGCCTGAGCCTGATATATGCTTACCTCTTTTCTTACTCAGTACAACAATAGAAATGCCATTTCTACCTCACCTCATCTCTGTTCTGCTACTCAGACTACCCAGATGGCTCCTTGAGTATAAAGCTACTCCTCTACTAAATCACAGAGGACACTAAGAACATGTTTATTAAACAACAGTTTCACACCTCGTAAACTCTCTGCTGCACAGCTGTGTCATTCAGGAAGCACTGATCTCAAACTCCTTGCCCAAGGCCAAAACATAGTATCATATTATCCATTATTTCATACAAACATCCTTCATGTTACCACCTGTTTAAGTGCGAGATTCCGATGCAAGATTTTGCCATTCTAGAGTTTGTATGTGCTATCAACCGTTACACTGAGTATCAGGGACAGAGCTACAGTATGGAGGTGACCTTCCGAAAATAACCTTCAGCATGAAGACACCGGCTCACTAAATAAGTCCACTGATCCAACAATGAAACAGAGAGCCAGACAATAAGTCGAAAAGCTTGTAATAAAATCAGTCCCAGTGCTAGTGATCAACACACCGGCCGAGCCCTGGGGTCCCGGAGGCTTCGAGCTAACAAGCCTTCCTGCAAACGCAGTGTGAAAGCCATAGAGATAGATACACTATTGCATTGTATTTATATATACAGTGGAAACCATATTCCTGGAAGCCATATTCTTTTTACTTGGGATGACAGCCCCTTGTAACCAGTTTCTTTTGAATCTCCAAGACAAAATGTCTTCATGATGAGAGGGATAACAATCCTAGTCCTTTGTTTCTTAAACCCAGTCTTGGGCATTGACAATTGCCACTTTAACATTGTGTTCAGAACATCCATGGACTACTGTCAGAGGATCAATAGTCACAATCTCACTGAAAGCAACCAACCAAAGCCACATGAAGACCTCCCAGGAATTTACAGGTAGGTCTCCTTCACTACAAGGCTCAATGTGTTATATATAATTTGTGATGACTGCTGCACTGGTGTAATACACGTCATGCAATGTGAAGTGAGGCTTTAGAAGTAGAACACCAGCTAATACATGTATCTTCACCATATGGCGTCCCTTAGGCTAAAGAAACACTTCCCAGGACATACGTCTTGGTTGCCTTGACATCGAATCTCAATGCATTGCATTCCTGGTTTGCATTCGCCCGGTTCACCAACTGCTTCTCTGATAGAGTTCAGTGTGTCAAATCGGAGGGTCTGTTGTCCGGACCTCTGGCAGTCTCTATGGGGATGCCACAGGGTTCAATTCTTGGACAGACTCTCTTCTCTGTATACATCAATGATGTCGCTCTTGCTGCTGGTGAGTCTCTGATCCACCTCTACGCAGACGAAAACATTCTGTATAATTCTGGCCCTTCTTTGGACACTGTGTTAACAACCTTCCAGGCGAGCTTCAATTCCATACAACACTCCTTCCGTGGCCTCCAATTGCTCTTAAATACAAGTAAAACTAAATGCATGCTCTTCAACCGATCGCTGCCTGCACCTGCCCACCTGTCCAACATCACTACTCTGGACGGTTCTGACTTAGAATATGTGGACAACTACAAATACCTAGGTGTCTGGTTAGACTGTAAACTCTCCTTCCAGACTCACATCAAACATCTCCAATCCAAAGTTAAATCTAGAATTGGCTTCCTATTTTGCAACAAAGCATCCTTCACTCATGCTGCCCAACATACCCTTGTAAAACTGACCATCCTACCAATCCTCGACTTCGGCGATGTCATTTACAAAATAGCCTCCAATACCCTACTCAATAAATTGGATGCAGTCTATCACAGTGCCATCCGTTTTGTCACCAAAGCCCCATATACTACCCACCACTACAACCTGTATGCTCTCGTTGGCTGGCCCTCGCTTCATACTCGTCGCCAAACCCACTGGCTCCATGTCATCTACAAGACCCTGCTAGGTAAAGTCCCCCCTTATCTCAGCTCGCTGGTCACCATAGCATCTCCCACCTGTAGCACACGCTCCAGCAGGTATATCTCTCTAGTCACCCCCAAAACCAATTCTTTCTTTGGCCGCCTCTCCTTCCAGTTCTCTGCTGCCAATGACTGGAACGAACTACAAAAATCTCTGAAACTGGAAACACTTATCTCCCTCACTAGCTTTAAGCACCAACTGTCAGAGCAGCTCACAGATTACTGCACCTGTACATAGCCCATCTATAATTTAGCCCAAACAACTACCTCTTTCCCTACTGTATTTATTTATTTAGCTCCTTTGCTACCATTATTTCTACTTTGCACATTCTTCCCACTGCAAATCAACCAATCCAACGTTTTACTTGCTATATTGTATTTACTTTGCCACCATGGCCTTTTTTTTTTGCCGTTACCTCCCTTATCTCACCTCATTTGCTCACATTGTATATAGACTTGTTTCTACTGTATTATTGACTGTATTGTTTGTTTTACTCCATGTGTAACTCTGTGTCGTTGTATGTGTCGAGCTGCTTTGCGTTATCTTGGCCAGGTCTCAATTGTAAATGAGAACTTGTTCTCAACTTGCCTACCTGGTTAATAAATAAAGGTGAAATAAGAAATAAATGAAATAAACAATAAAATAAATTCGTATTGATCAAGTTTGAAAAGGTGCAACGGCTTTTGCTTGGGTGTGAGAGCCACCCGCTGCCAAACACAGAGAATGGATAGAAATACTTCCAAGTGGTGATGTTAATTGTAGATGCATTTACATGTGCAAATTAGAGTGAATTGGAAATAGTTTAAGGGACCATGGATGTAAACTGGAGATGTGGATTAAATCACATTTATGACAATCCCTTTATCTCCCCAGAGTTCCAAATTCATCCTCCCTCGTGTTTCTCTTTCCGTAATCTCAGCCCCATTTAGAGTTTAAGGGGACACTGACTCTATCCCGCAGACCAGCTAAACGATGATAGGCTATAATGGCAACATTCTAATGGATGAAATCATATTGATTTCCAATGGATTTTTGTACAAGTAATTGGTTTGTATTTTGATGTGTGTGTGTGTGTGTGTGTGTGTGTGTGTGTGTGTGTGTGTGTGTGTGTGTGTGTGTGTGTGTGTGTGTGTGTGTGTGTGTGTGGGTTGGTTCTTCTAACCGTGTGAGGATCTAAAATACCATTAAGTTCCCACAAGGATAGTAAAATCAGGAAAACTCTCCCTCGTGGGGACATTACCCACGTCCCAATGAGGACAAAGGTTATTTGAAGATTAGGGGTTGGGTTTAGGGTTAGGGTTACAACTAGGATTAGGGTTAAGGGAAAATAGGATTCTGAATGGAAATACATTTTACGTCCCCATGGGGATAGAAGAAGAAAAACTGTGTTTGTGTGCGAAATTTCAATTGAGTTGAAATTGCTCAACCCATCATGCAGTCTGGTTCTCTAGTACTGTACAGCATATTGTGTGCTATCAGGGACCTGGAGGGACATCAATACTCTCTTTCAGATCTAATAGGCTATTTGACTATTTTCTGGAAATTCTGAACCTTGAGGTCATCTCGGTGGAATGCTCCGTATTTTATTATTGGCCCAAGTCAATTTGGTCCGGTGCGGTCACGATCGATTGGGATGTGGAAAAGGATTAGAAGCAATGTGCTCTCTTGTTCCCCATCGTCAGTTAACTTATGAAGTATAGAAATAATGATAGAGCTGTTTAAACTGGATTAAATGGGAATGTAGTACAGTATATAAACAGCATATTGAGCCTCTAATCTTTTTTTTGCACAGTTCATGCACATATGATGCTAAATAGTTTTCAATTAATTTGTTAGGTATAATCAAATTGTTACATAAAATATGTTGTTTATTGCTTACACATTTATGCAAAGACTTCAAATGTAAGAATTAAAGGTAAGTGAGAGTAATTAAATGAAAAGGTTTTAAAACACAATCTGCTTATTTGTAGTTCAAATTTGAAAATCATATTCATATCATGTACATAACTGTGAATTAACGGAGGCAAAATATACCTACTACAGCTTGTTCTAAACCAAGTATTTCCCATTATGACCTAAAGTTCATATGTAGATGAGAATTCTTCCCCTGTAGCTGACTCAGTCCAGGTTGTCCTTTACAGTGGACTTAACATGCCAGATGGCGTCTCTCTCACCATAAAGCCCGTAACAGAAATGTAGTCCTCTCTGAAGCCCTATCGCTCCTCTCCAGGGTATAGGCTGTCCACACAGGGGGATGGGAGTGGTTGAGTGTCAGGAGAAGAGAAGGGGGGCTGATGTTATCGTAGGGGTGCAGGATTACACCTCCTCAGCACAGTCATCAATGATTCAGTCAATAGTGTCACAAGGCCTCCGATGGGGAGTGGTGGGGAGAGGGGGAGGGGGGGCATGGGGGCAGACAGCTCCCCCATCTCTGTGTCTCTTAGGGCTAGCCTCACTGTACCTGACGGCGTGGAAGTGTGATCTAGCCAAGGACGGAGGCGCACTGAGGGAGCTCACCTTCTCTGTTACTACCTATTACCTAAACTGCGTTTGATTCTGCACTCAAGGCTTGGTCTTCCCTTAGTCAGAGGATACAGGTAATGTATAGCAGGGAATTGGCTAAACGAAGACAAAACATGACTCTCGTACACCATTGAGACATTAACCAGAATAGGAATACTGTGCAGGGCAGTCCAGTTAACAAACCTCCAGCAAAGACAACACTTTGAGGGGAACCATAGTGCAAAAGCCAATCCAAATTCAGAAGGCAAAAATGACTGAATGGTACTGCGTAGCTACTACGTCCTGCTGGAGGGGCCTGGGAAGTTTCCACGGCAACCAGGACCTACTTTTACGGATAATTGTCAACTCAATTACCACTCGCCTGTCACTTTTGATAAGGCTGCCTAAGTGGAAGGAGGGAATTATTATTCGCTACTTATACACCTTACTAAAACACCTGGCCGAACTGCAGCAAACAGAGCTTTGTAGCATGTGAAATGCCAAATTACATGAGGCGACAGCAGGTCAAGCATATTCCCAGTATTCCTAATCACAATCTCAATAGAGAGCAGTGATTCGTTATCAGGGAAATTCAAGATGGCCCCAGAGGCCAATAACACATTTAATTACCGACTCCCAGAACAGTAGAAATTAAATACTCTGACTGATAGGAAATATTAATATGTCTAGCTCTACTGTCGCTAATTACTATTTGATGGTAGGTTATGGTATAAAGGTAATTCATGCAAACCCTAACTTGCCTAGTTAAATAAAGGTTAAATAAAAAATAAATAAAAATCATAAAAACAGAAGGTTACCTGCAGCCGTTTTAGAGGGCAAAATATTAGGCTGCTTCAAGAGAAATTATCCACAATAAGTAGCAAGGGAACTGATTTCAAACCCATGTTTTAATTGACTCAATCAATCATGTGCTCTTTCAGCACTTGTATTACTAGTCATCATTGTCACAGCCACCTTTATAGAGAAACTAATCCCAGAAATAGAAACAAGGTTTACAACCTGAAACATATCGACAAAACCACAACCATGAAAGAATCATGAGATTTTCAATCAAATTAATGACTGTTTGAGGAATCCATGTGAAAATACAAAAAACAAATCCTCCTATAATGTATGATTTAGCTATCGCTTACACAAGTGTCAATTATTTTCTTGTTGTTTAATGTGCTGGCAGACATCGGTTGGACATAAAGTTGGACATAAATCTTTCAAATCTATCCGCCTCCTTCACAATAAAATCTCACTTCCTCACTGCTGAAAAAATGCCTTGCTACAAATCCTCATTCCCGGCATACTCCCTCGTGAAAAGCCAGGTCTGTCCCAAATGGTACCCTATTTTCTACATAGTGCACTTCTTTTGACCAGAGCACTATATAGGGAATAGGATACCATTTGGGACAGAGACAGAGGCTCCTGCTACACAAGCAAATAGATGTACGGTATATTGCTCTCTTCAATGTCTTGTTGATCACGTTGTATATTGAACACAAATGCTCTACTGAACAGACTGAATAAGCTAACATTTACTCTTGTAGGATATAACCAGAACATACATATTCGTTTATTAAATCAAAATATGATTAAATAGTCACAAATAGTTCATAAACAATTACACATTTCACTTTATTCATGCCCTGGTTAAGTTGGGACAAAAATAGCGCATCCACAGCTTCGCTCAATCTGTTGGAATGACGAAAATGCCTCCCTTCCAGCCAAAATTGCGCCCTTCACTGGACAATGTGGACTGTGACTTTCAATTATCCATATGTCAGCATAGCAGAGGGCGACTGACAGAGGGCATACTCTCTCCTGAACTTGAGGTAGATAAAGGATTGTCGTCCGCTCGCTCTTTGCAATTCTCATTTATATCCTTTCGAATTTTGTCAACACCTGAACAAATCGTGATGAGGGTCTATTGATCGAAACATTGCTTAAACGAGATCCATTAAAATGGTTTGTGGACTATTCAACAATACCAGTGTTCTGGAGGCTGTTGTTTTACAGATATTGTCAACAATAAAAAATAAAAAAAAGTTATTCTTCAACTATAACTTTCTTTGTTTCTGTACCTGGATGTGTTGACTTGCATAGTACCTGGATGTGTTGACTTGCATAGTACCTGGATGTGTTGACTTGAATAGTACCTGGATGTGTTGACTTGAATAGTACCTGGATGTGTTGACTTGAATAGTACCTGGATGTGTTGACTTGCATAGCACCTGGATGTGTTGACTTGCATAGTACCTGGATGTGTTGACCTGCATAGTACCTGGATGTGTTGACTTGCATAGCACCTGGATGTGTTGACTTGCATAGTACCTGGATGTGTTGACTTGCATAGCACCTGGATGTGTTGACTTGCATAGCACCTGGATGTGTTGACTTGCATAGTACCTGGATGTGTTGACTTGCATAGTACCTGGATGTGTTGACTTGCATAGTACCTGGATGTGTTGACTTGCATAGTACCTGGATGTGTTGACTTGCATAGTACCTGGATGTGTTGACTTGCATAGTACCTGGATGTGTTGACTTGCATAGTACCTGCACTCAGCTCTCCCCTGAGCTCCTCTCATCCTTCCTTTCTGAGCCACATGTTCTCATTAAGACCAGTAGGAGTCTCATTATCCGTCTGTGCCGTCTATAGGCCCCCTGTACCTCCATCCCCCTCAGCTCCCTCTCACACCCCAAATCTCCCCCTTTTACCCTGTGGCAGACTGAGAGCCTCCACCCTCCACTCTGAGAAGAGGTAAGGTAACGAGAGCTGGACGGCCATAGCTGCAAATCAGATTAAGGAAAATCCATGCGGCCATTTTATAGCAGACATGGTTGTCAATATTTCTCTCTCTCTCTCTCTCTCTCTCTCTCTCTCTCTCTCTCTCTCTCTCTCTCTCTCTCTCTCTCTCTCTCTCTCTCTCTCTGCAGTGACTGGAGTAAATGATTTCTGTGTTACAGTAAGTGTGCATTCCTACCCACGGCAGACGACATACACACACACACGGGCGCACACACATACCCTCCCCTCTCTCTAGCATCTATGTCTGTGTTACATGCCACAAGGTCTGGTGAGCTAGAGGTAATTTGGTTGAGAGGTTTACCGTCCCCCCGAGAGAGCCCAGGATGGATGACGCGAATCTCGGTACTTTCTCAAATGATCTTGTCTGAGCCCCGCAGCTCCGCGGAGGCTGGATGGTTCATGAGCACACTGTTTTTCTAGCGATGATGATATCACAGACCCCGGACTCAGAATCACATCGCCATCACAAAAAGATGGATGATCTAATATCGCTGCTCTTCAGAACTATGAAGTGAGCAAATATGCTACTGGAGCAGATGTCCTTACACCCACACTGTTGCCTTCAGCATTATTGAATACAAGAACCAACATAGTTCTAATACTGAAACTAATAGCAGTGAAATGCTATTTTAACTCCATCAGTCAGGCACATCTGAGTCATGGCCAATAGTTGCTCTATGAGGTTCTATCGTGGTTCTGGGACAATGAGGTGCTATAGTGGTTCTGGGGTAATGAAGTTCTATTGTGGTTCTGGGACATTGAGGTTTTATATTGGTTCTGGGACAATGAGGTTCTGTAGTGGTTCTGGGACAAAGAGGTTCTGTAGTGGTTCCGGGACAATGAGGTTCTACAGTGGTTCCGGGACAATGAGTTTCTGTAGTGGTTCTGGGACAATGAGGTTCTATAGTGGTTCTGGGACAATGAGGTTCTGTAGTGGTTCTGGGACAATGAGGTTCTGGGACAATAAGGTTCTATAATGGTTCTGGGACAATGAGGTTCTACAGTAGTTCTGGGACTAGATGAGTGGACAGGTCCCTACCTGCAGGAGCAGGTCTGATGCGGGTCGGACTCGCTGCTGGAAGAGGACACTCATGGTCCGGTTTTGTTGCTCCAGGTCAAACACTCTGGTCCGCAACTTCAGACACTCCTCCCTCAGATCCTGCATGGGGAAGAACAACAGAGAGAGAGTTATTACAAGCAGAGGTGTGAACTTACAGTGATGTGTGACTATCCTAATATGGACACCATAAAAGTTGATTAGTTAACACGAGATAATGAGAAGTGTCTAAAAAAAAAAGGTAAGATTAAGTTTTGAGCTACTGTATTACATACATGTCTAACAACATCATTGGATCTAATATTAGTATAATTCTGAGGCGTTTTTATAACACAGTTGCTATGGAAACCAGACTCCTACCTTTTGGGTGAGCAGTGCCTGCACAACTTGATTGGCAACCTAATACAGAATGAAAAAAGAAACAAGAATTATCCAAACGTTTTATTCAAGCTGTTTAGTGACTGACCATAATATGGTGGCTGTTGTGGGTGAGAAAGATGAGTGAGAAAGAAAGAAAATGTCTCTAGTTGACCCACGACCTCAACTCTAAACTGCCCTTGCCCTGTGCATGCCGATGCCGCATTTTCTCACTTCCCCTCTTCCTCCAACAACATTTTATGCACAAGTTCCTCCGACCACTTACAAAATGATTACAGGCTTTAGTGAACACGATGTCCCAATACATTACAGCATTGTCCCCCCGTCTGTCTTCCCTTGGAGGAGTGTGTTGATTCCTAAGGGGCCCAATCATCATAAATCTGACGCAGGGTGGCAGAGAAGGCCAGTAGCGGCCCGGCGAAGCCGAACAGATTGGAGCCAGACACGCTGCATGTCTTCATGATGTTTAATTGTCTTCTGTTGATTCTGTATTGACAGCAGTGTCAGGGCTGATGTAGTGGCTTGGAGAGTAGGGGGTTGTGTCCTGAAGGGCACCCTATCCCTTATATACTGCACTACTTGACGCCATAGGCCCTGGTCAAAAGGAGCGCACTATATAGGGAATAGGGTGTCATTTGCGAGACAGCGGTCAGTCGGAGAGAAGAAGTGGCGGGCTAAAGTACTGTTGTGCCTGGGCTTTGCCCGCAGAGTGTCTCACACCCCTACCACTCTTCTGAGTTTAGACCGCAATGCTCCATCGACTCTGACTCTGATTACAGCCCATTGATTGCTCGTTAATTCACTGTAAGCACGCATTGGCTTTTTCTCAGAGGTGTCCTCTCTCCCTCTATTGAATAACGGGAGATGGAGTAAATATGATGAAGTGATCGAGCCCTGTGGGGAGTGATACAGAGCTGCTCCTGTAAAACTGAAGGGCACTAATTCAAAGAATATTGAATGATCTTCAAGTTAGAATCTTAATGACAACAGATGATAAATAAAATCACGTATAAAGACTTTATAGAGCATTCATAGTTCAAGTCATACTACATGAAGTGTGGCATAACAGTCTCTTGCATCTGATGCATTGCCAAATGTGGCATAACTCCTTTTACCAGCCTTTCAATAGCATGACATTTGCACATGTTTACTAAGTGGAACAAAAATTTTATATATATATATATATATAAATCATTTTAAAAACTAAAGTGAGTGGCCAGCCCAAAAAGCATACCAAACAGCCACCACTCTGCTTATGTAGAGATAATAATCCACAATCTTTTTATTTAAAAAATGCATCATTACTAAACAAGCCCTGCGTTCTCTTCAGTTTCCAAAGGTCCTGAGCCCATCAGCAGAGTTGTTAGAGCTGTGGAGACTTCCGCATCACAACATGCTCGTTAGTGAGCTAGCTCCAGTCAGAAGAGACCTCAGAGGACAACACAACACCAGACCAGACAACAGAGCAGCACAGCCCTAGCTTTTTGAGGTCACGGAAGTGGAAAAGGGATTTGGTGTGGGCCCACCCCAGGCGTTAGCCTCCAAGGCTGCAGCACGGTGTGGAGTTTCATACAGTATGCTTGGAGCATTGCAAAACAATTGCATACCACGGATAGACTGTTAACACAGATAAAGTATTGTTAACGCTCCCTGTGTCTCTCTATCCCTTTTCTCTCTCTTTCTTTCTCTTTCTTTCATTCTCTCGCTTTCTCTGTCCCACCATCAATCTACGTCTCCCCCCTCCCCACCCCCACTCCCTCTGGCACCAGAGCCCAGATCTCAGGTCATATGAGCCCCAGTAGCTGGCACCACAGTGTATTAGACCAGTCTGTCCTTTCTGGCACCCGCGGGCCTCCAGCCTTCCCTCAGGGTGACTCAGCGTGCGATCCGAGCCAACAAGCTCATTAATTGCTGTCATTCGGCTCCCTCAGGCCACCATTTACCCAGCTTCTCCCACAACACAGTTCGCCGTCAGAACGCCAAGTACCCCTTTCTCCATAATCACATTTCCTTTGGAGAGGAATTACTTTGGAATTGCATTGATAGAATTTGAGAGCAGGAAAATTGTGTATTGAGAGAAATCTCTGCAAAGGTAGAGAAGGATACTGGAAATAGTGCTTGTGTTTGTAACCTGTTGGATCAGTACTATCAGTAAGATCTTAAAAGAAAGTCGCTGAAGGTAAATAGAAAAGAATTACAACTCACAATAAGTCACAGAATAGGGAAGAAATAACACTTGTTCCTGAGATGTAGGGTATCATTAGTGTGGTGAAAAAAAAAGATTTCCCTCACGGAGGTTGCGGGCTGGGTGAATAGAGCGAGGCGTGGACTACTCACCTCATCCAGACAGTGCTCATACTGCTCCCTCTGGCTCTCGTTCTCCATGGCCAATGCGGAGTTTTCCTCCTGTATGGCGAAATAAAACACATTTAGTGATGACTGAAATCCACCGAGAGCTTGTCGTTAAAAGCAATTTGTACAGTTTGTATGCATCAGATGTATTTACCAAAAGAGTAATTTAATAAGCTTTTGTGCGTATGGAAAATTGATGGGATCTTTCATTTCAGCTCATGAAACATGGGACCAACCCTTTACATGTTGCATTTATATTTTTGTTCAGTGTGGATGTGAAATGATACTGCATATGTGGCCAATGAAAATAATGCCAAAGGCATTTGTAGTCTCTCCAATCTTTGTTTTCATATGAAAAACTATTGATGCAACAAATCATATCTGTGTTGTGTAGCGCAAGACTATACTGCCAGAGAACAAGATAACAACAAGAGAGGATTTGCCGGAGGTCGAAAAGGTCAGGTGTCAACCATAAGACCGGGGCCAACTAATATAAACCTGCCGAAGTATCTCACAATGAAAGGTCAAGGGGCTTGAAGTTATGATCCTGAACTTTAAAAGGTACAAATAAGAAGTTAGGTAGAATGGGCTAGAAGGGGCTAATGTGAATATGTCCTTGTTTTAAGTGAGGGGGGGGGGGATATTGCTTCACCTTTTAAGGGAGAGGGGCTATTGATCTCCTCTGTTTCTAGTTTTTCAAATGCAGGCGGTCCAGGCAGGCCATATTAGAAGCTGTCAACATCGCTCCGGCTAGCTCGCCTCTCTCGGCGCATGCCCTTTAGTACAAAAAGCCAACCTTTGATTAAAACCCAGGCTAAATAATTGCACCTAACATATTCCCCTGCCTTAATCAAAATGGCACAGAGCTATAACAAATGAGCAACTTTGAGATGTACACGAAAAGCCCTTTACAAAAAAATATTTACTTGTATTAATATTAGTAAAGTAAAACTCTTAGTGAAGGCAAATAATTACCCAAAGGTTGTATATAAGCATGTTTTTGAATGTTTTTATCATATTCCTTGTGTGGGTAGTAACTGGTTGAATCATCTTTCTCTATGGAACAAGGGGTCGGAGAAAGGTGAAGTGGCGTGCTATATTGACAATACTGTTGATATGGGAACTGTGTGGGAAAAAATGTGTCTACTTCCATCAAACTGAACCTAACCTGATGAACACACATCTAAAAGCATCCGCGATGAACGCTGAACATTTTCTGCTCGCATTAAAAGCATTTGAGATACTTTCACTACGGTGCTCTTTTTGCCATCTTCTATTGCAAAACGTCATGGAGAGCGTCTGACAGCGCAATAAAAATATATTATTTGAGCTTAGTTGAAAAACAATATTTTGTACAGCCACAGTGCATAATCAATTTTACTGTGAATGAATGCAGTGCTCGGCTGTGATGCGTTGTCAACAAATGCTAAACGAAATAAATGTCCCATGTCAGAAAAAACATTTTGAATGGGGATGAAAAGAGCAACTAAATCACAT